>NW_018745639.1:0-44131 GCF_001683475.1 Chenopodium quinoa
GCGTTGAATTCGTTCCAGGAGTGGTCGTTTGGAAAGTCATATCCGGTTTGTTATCTTTCAGTTGTTCGATTTTCTAACGAAATTCGAAGGGCTTTTGTTACTTGTGTGATTTTAGATTCTTTATTAAGTTAAGGGGTTTAAATCCACATCACAATTGGCGTTGTAGAATGCATTAGACTTTCATTTGACTCAATTAGCTTTGTTTGATTGTGTTTGACTTTCATTTGATTCAATTAGCTTTGTTGAATGCATTTGACTTTCATTTGATTCAAAAAGCTTTGTTTGAATGTGTTTGACTTTCATTTGATTCAATACCTTTGTTGAATGTGTTTGACTTTCATTTGATTCAATTAGCTTTGTTGAATGCATTTGACTTTCATTTGATTCAAAAATCTTTGTTTGAATGTGTTTGACTTTCATTTGATTCAATTAGCTTTGTAGAATGCATTAGAGTTTCATTTGATTCAATTAGCTTTGTTTGAATGCTTTTCAT
Organism: Chenopodium quinoa; assembly: GCF_001683475.1. NCBI lineage: Eukaryota > Viridiplantae > Streptophyta > Magnoliopsida > Caryophyllales > Amaranthaceae > Chenopodium > Chenopodium quinoa. The sequence goes on from NW_018745639.1 coordinate 494, forward strand.
TTTCAATTGATTCAATTAGCTTTGTAAAATGCATTTGACTTTCATTTTATTAAATTAGCTTTGTGGAATGCATTTGACTTTCATATGATTTAAAAAGCTTTGTTTGAATACGTTTGACTTTTATTTGAATCAATTAGCTATGTTTGAATGTGTTTTACTTTCATTTGATTTAATTATCTTTGTAGAATGCATTTGACTCTCATTTGATTCAATTAGCTTTGATGAATGCATTTGACTTTCATTTAATTCAAAAAGCTTTGTTTGAATGTGTTTGACTTTCATTTGATTCAATTTGTTGTGAATCAAGAGGCTAATTCTTTTGAAGGGTCCAAGACACTTGTAGAAGGTCCAAATAGCTTCATTATGGGCTGCCCAAACAAGAAAATAAACAAGATAATAAACAAGGAAAGATCCAATAGCTTAAATTGGAAAGAAACAAGCACGAATTACAAAGAAGAAGAAATTGCGAAGTTCACTTTCGACGAGCACACAAGCTGCCACGCGCCGACTCCTAGCCCACGCGCCGACTTCCTAGCTCCGCCTTGGACCCACCTTGACATTGGTCTGGCGCGTGCACCATATTGGTGGCGCGTGCAAAGAGTTTCGGCGACAGAACGAAAAGCATGATTTTCTTTACTTAGTTTTTTCTAGAGTTTTTGCTTGCAAGTTTTTACCTTTCACTTGAAAGGGTTTTTCTTGGTTTAAGCAATTAGGAATCTTCTTAATTTCTGTTATTTTATTTTAAAATAATTTCTAAGTCAATTAGGAATTGTTTTAAGAAGTTTTAGGTTAATTAGAACTAGTCTTATTACTAGTTTCCTAGTTCCATTAGAATTTGTTTTCCTATTCTATCTAGGATACTTTGGGATCAAGGCTAGGGTTTTTTCTAGTTTGAATAGACTTAGGAATAGTTAGTTTTAGTCTATAAATAAGGGATTTTTCGTTGCTTTGTACACTACAACAAAAACCAGAAAATTCAATACAAGTTTATTGTTTGTTTTGCTTAATTGCTTACAAATTCTTTTGCTAGTTTTCAATTCAAGGAGTTATTTTGATAATTAGAACGTTCAATTCTTAGTTCTAGGAGTATTCTAAGTTTTGTTCATCAAAGTACTTAGTTCCAGGAGTGTCTAGGTAATTTGAGAGGCGTTGAATTCGTTCCAGGAGTGGTCGTTTGGAAAGTCATATCCGGTTTGTTATCTTTCAGTTGTTCGATTTTCTAACGAAATTCGAAGGCTTTTGTTACTTGTTGTGATTTTAGATTCTTTATTAAGTTAAGGGGTTTAAATCCACATCACAATTGGCGTTGTAGAATGCATTAGACTTTCATTTGACTCAATTAGCTTTGTTTGATTGTGTTTGACTTTCATTTTGATTCAATTAGCTTTGTTGAATGCATTTGACTTTCATTTGATTCAAAAAGCTTTGTTTGAATGTGTTTGACTTTCATTTGATTCAATTACCTTTGTTTGAATGTGTTTGACTTTCATTTTGGATTCAATTAGCTTTGTTGAATGCATTTGACTTTCATTTGATTCAAAAATCTTTGTTTGAATGTGTTTGACTTTCATTTGATTCAATTAGCTTTGTAGAATGCATTAGAGTTTCATTTGATTCAATTAGCTTTGTTTTGAATGCTTTTCATTTTCAATTGATTCAATTAGCTTTGTAAAATGCATTTGACTTTCATTTTTATTAAATTAGCTTTGTGGAATGCATTTGACTTTTCATATGATTTAAAAAGCTTTGTTTGAATACGTTTGACTTTTATTTGAATCAATTAGCTATGGTTTGAATGTGTTTTACTTTTCATTTGATTTAATTATCTTTGTAGAATGCATTTGACTCTCATTTGATTCAATTAGCTTTGATGAATGCATTTGACTTTCATTTAATTCAAAAAGCTTTGTTTGAATGTGTTTGACTTTCATTTGATTCAATTTGTTGTGAATCAAGAGGCTAATTCTTTTGAAGGGTCCAAGACACTTGTAGAAGGTCCAAATAGCTTCATTATGGGCTGCCCAAACAAGAAAATAAAACAAGATAATAAACAAGGAAAGATCCAATAGCTTAAATTGGAAAGAAAACAAGCACGAATTACAAAGAAGAAGAAAATTGCGAAGTTCACTTTCGACGAGCACACAAGCTGCCACGCGCCGACTCCTAGCCCACGCGCCGACTTCCTAGCTCCGCCTTGGACCCACCTTGACATTGGTCTGGCGCGTGCACCATATTGGTGGCGCGTGCAAAGAGTTTCGGCGACAGAACGAAAAGCATGATTTTCTTTACTTAGTTTTTTCTAGAGTTTTTGCTTGCAAGTTTTTACCTTTCACTTGAAAGGGTTTTTCTTGGTTTAAGCAATTAGGAATCTTCTTAATTTCTGTTATTTTATTTTAAAATAATTTCTAAGTCAATTAGGAATTGTTTTTAAGAAGTTTTAGGTTAATTAAGAACTAGTCTTATTACTAGTTTCCTAGTTCCATTAGAATTTGTTTTCCTATTCTATCTTAGGATACTTTGGGATCAAGGCTAGGGTTTTTTCTAGTTTGAATAGACTTAGGAATAGTTAGTTTTAGTCTATAAATAAGGGATTTTTCGTTGCTTTGTACACTACAACAAAAACCAGAAAATTCAATACAAGTTTATTGTTTGTTTTGCTTAATTGCTTACAAATTCTTTTGCTAGTTTTCAATTCAAGGAGTTATTTTGATAATTAGAACGTTCAATTCTTAGTTCTAGGAGTATTCTAAGTTTTGTTCATCAAAAGTACTTAGTTCCAGGAGTGGTCTAGGTAATTTGAGAGGCGTTGAATTCGTTCCAGGAGTGGTCGTTTGGAAAGTCATATCCGGTTTGTTATCTTTCAGTTGTTCGATTTTCTAACGAAATTCGAAGGGCTTTTGTTACTTGTGTGATTTTAGATTCTTTATTAAGTTAAGGGGTTTAAATCCACATCACAATTGGCGTTGTAGAAATGCATTAGACTTTCATTTGACTCAATTAGCTTTGTTTGATTGTGTTTGACTTTCATTTGATTCAATTAGCTTTGTTGAATGCATTTGACTTTCATTTGATTCAAAAAGCTTTGTTTGAATGTGTTTGACTTTCATTTGATTCAATTACCTTTGTTTGAATGTGTTTGACTTTCATTTGATTCAATTAGCTTTGTTGAATGCATTTGACTTTTCATTTGATTCAAAAAATCTTTGTTTGAATGTGTTTGACTTTCATTTGATTCAATTAGCTTTGTAGAATGCATTAGAGTTTCATTTGATTCAATTAGCTTTGTTTGAATGCTTTTCATTTTCAATTGATTCAATTAGCTTTGTAAAATGCATTTGACTTTCATTTTATTAAATTAGCTTTGTGGAATGCATTTGACTTTCATATGATTTAAAAAGCTTTGTTTGAATACGTTTGACTTTTATTTGAATCAAATTAGCTATGTTTGAATGTGTTTTACTTTCATTTGATTTAATTATCTTTGTAGAATGCATTTGACTCTCATTTGATTCAATTAGCTTTGATGAATGCATTTGACTTTCATTTAATTCAAAAAAGCTTTGTTTGAATGTGTTTGACTTTCATTTGATTCAATTTGTTGTGAATCAAGAGGCTAATTCTTTTGAAGGGTCCAAGACACTTGTAGAAGGTCCAAATAGCTTCATTATGGGCTGCCCAAACAAGAAAATAAACAAGATAATAAACAAGGAAAGATCCAATAGCTTAAATTGGAAAGAAACAAGCACGAATTACAAAGAAGAAGAAATTGCGAAGTTCACTTTCGACGAGCACACAAGCTGCCACGCGCCGACTCCTAGCCCACGCGCCGACTTCCTAGCTCCGCCTTGGACCCACCTTGACATTGGTCTGGCGCGTGCACCATATTGGTGGCGCGTGCAAAGAGTTTCGGCGACAGAACGAAAAGCATGATTTTCTTTACTTAGTTTTTTCTAGAGTTTTTGCTTGCAAGTTTTTACCTTTCACTTGAAAGGGTTTTTCTTGGTTTAAGCAATTAGGAATCTTCTTAATTTCTGTTATTTTATTTTAAAATAATTTCTAAGTCAATTAGGAATTGTTTTAAGAAGTTTTAGGTTAATTAGAACTAGTCTTATTACTAGTTTCCTAGTTCCATTAGAATTTGTTTTCCTATTCTATCTAGGATACTTTGGGATCAAGGCTAGGGTTTTTTCTAGTTTGAATAGACTTAGGAATAGTTAGTTTTAGTCTATAAATAAGGGATTTTTCGTTGCTTTGTACACTACAACAAAAAACCAGAAAATTCAATACAAGTTTATTGTTTGTTTTGCTTAATTGCTTACAAATTCTTTTGCTAGTTTTCAATTCAAGGAGTTATTTTGATAATTAGAACGTTCAATTCTTAGTTCTAGGAGTATTCTAAGTTTTGTTCATCAAAGTACTTAGTTCCAGGAGTGGTCTAGGTAATTTGAGAGGCGTTGAATTCGTTCCAGGAGTGGTCGTTTGGAAAGTCATATCCGGTTTGTTATCTTTCAGTTGTTCGATTTTCTAACGAAATTCGAAGGGCTTTTGTTACTTGTGTGATTTTAGATTCTTTATTAAGTTAAGGGGTTTAAATCCACATCACAATTGGCGTTGTAGAATGCATTAGACTTTCATTTGACTCAATTAGCTTTGTTTGATTGTGTTTGACTTTCATTTGATTCAATTAGCTTTGTTGAATGCATTTGACTTTCATTTGATTCAAAAAGCTTTGTTTGAATGTGTTTGACTTTCATTTGATTCAATTACCTTTGTTTGAATGTGTTTGACTTTCATTTGATTCAATTAGCTTTGTTGAATGCATTTGACTTTCATTTGATTCAAAAATCTTTGTTTGAATGTGTTTGACTTTCATTTGATTCAATTAGCTTTGTAGAATGCATTAGAGTTTCATTTGATTCAATTAGCTTTGTTTGAATGCTTTTCATTTTCAATTGATTCAATTAGCTTTGTAAAATGCATTTGACTTTCATTTTATTAAATTAGCTTTGTGGAATGCATTTGACTTTCATATGATTTAAAAAGCTTTGTTTGAATACGTTTGACTTTTATTTGAATCAATTAGCTATGTTTGAATGTGTTTTACTTTCATTTGATTTAATTATCTTTGTAGAATGCATTTGACTCTCATTTGATTCAATTAGCTTTGATGAATGCATTTGACTTTCATTTAATTCAAAAAGCTTTGTTTGAATGTGTTTGACTTTCATTTGATTCAATTTGTTGTGAATCAAGAGGCTAATTCTTTTGAAGGGTCCAAGACACTTGTAGAAGGTCCAAATAGCTTCATTATGGGCTGCCCAAACAAGAAAATAAACAAGATAATAAACAAGGAAAGATCCAATAGCTTAAATTGGAAAGAAACAAGCACGAATTACAAAGAAGAAGAAATTGCGAAGTTCACTTTCGACGAGCACACAAGCTGCCACGCGCCGACTCCTAGCCCACGCGCCGACTTCCTAGCTCCGCCTTGGACCCACCTTGACATTGGTCTGGCGCGTGCACCATATTGGTGGCGCGTGCAAAGAGTTTCGGCGACAGAACGAAAAGCATGATTTTCTTTACTTAGTTTTTTCTAGAGTTTTTGCTTGCAAGTTTTTACCTTTCACTTGAAAGGGTTTTTCTTGGTTTAAGCAATTAGGAATCTTCTTAATTTCTGTTATTTTATTTTAAAATAATTTCTAAGTCAATTAGGAATTGTTTTAAGAAGTTTTAGGTTAATTAGAACTAGTCTTATTACTAGTTTCCTAGTTCCATTAGAATTTGTTTTCCTATTCTATCTAGGATACTTTGGGATCAAGGCTAGGGTTTTTTCTAGTTTGAATAGACTTAGGAATAGTTAGTTTTAGTCTATAAATAAGGATTTTTCGTTGCTTTGTACACTACAACAAAAACCAGAAAATTCAATACAAGTTTATTGTTTGTTTTGCTTAATTGCTTACAAATTCTTTTGCTAGTTTTCAATTCAAGGAGTTATTTTGATAATTAGAACGTTCAATTCTTAGTTCTAGGAGTATTCTAAGTTTTGTTCATCAAAGTACTTAGTTCCAGGAGTGGTCTAGGTAATTTGAGAGGCGTTGAATTCGTTCCAGGAGTGGTCGTTTGGAAAGTCATATCCGGTTTGTTATCTTTCAGTTGTTCGATTTTCTAACGAAATTCGAAGGGCTTTTGTTACTTGTGTGATTTTAGATTCTTTATTAAGTTAAGGGGTTTAAATCCACATCACAATTGGCGTTGTAGAATGCATTAGACTTTCATTTGACTCAATTAGCTTTGTTTGATTGTGTTTGACTTTCATTTGATTCAATTAGCTTTGTTGAATGCATTTGACTTTCATTTGATTCAAAAAGCTTTGTTTGAATGTGTTTGACTTTCATTTGATTCAATTACCTTTGTTTGAATGTGTTTGACTTTCATTTGATTCAATTAGCTTTGTTGAATGCATTTGACTTTCATTTGATTCAAAAATCTTTGTTTGAATGTGTTTGACTTTCATTTGATTCAATTAGCTTTGTAGAATGCATTAGAGTTTCATTTGATTCAATTAGCTTTGTTTGAATGCTTTTCATTTTCAATTGATTCAATTAGCTTTGTAAAATGCATTTGACTTTCATTTTATTAAATTAGCTTTGTGGAATGCATTTGACTTTCATATGATTTAAAAAGCTTTGTTTGAATACGTTTGACTTTTATTTGAATCAATTAGCTATGTTTGAATGTGTTTTACTTTCATTTGATTTAATTATCTTTGTAGAATGCATTTGACTCTCATTTGATTCAATTAGCTTTGATGAATGCATTTGACTTTCATTTAATTCAAAAAGCTTTGTTTGAATGTGTTTGACTTTCATTTGATTCAATTTGTTGTGAATCAAGAGGCTAATTCTTTTGAAGGGTCCAAGACACTTGTAGAAGGTCCAAATAGCTTCATTATGGGCTGCCCAAACAAGAAAATAAACAAGATAATAAACAAGGAAAGATCCAATAGCTTAAATTGGAAAGAAACAAGCACGAATTACAAAGAAGAAGAAATTGCGAAGTTCACTTTCGACGAGCACACAAGCTGCCACGCGCCGACTCCTAGCCCACGCGCCGACTTCCTAGCTCCGCCTTGGACCCACCTTGACATTGGTCTGGCGCGTGCACCATATTGGTGGCGCGTGCAAAGAGTTTCGGCGACAGAACGAAAAGCATGATTTTCTTTACTTAGTTTTTTCTAGAGTTTTTGCTTGCAAGTTTTTACCTTTCACTTGAAAGGGTTTTTCTTGGTTTAAGCAATTAGGAATCTTCTTAATTTCTGTTATTTTATTTTAAAATAATTTCTAAGTCAATTAGGAATTGTTTTAAGAAGTTTTAGGTTAATTAGAACTAGTCTTATTACTAGTTTCCTAGTTCCATTAGAATTTGTTTTCCTATTCTATCTAGGATACTTTGGGATCAAGGCTAGGGTTTTTTCTAGTTTGAATAGACTTAGGAATAGTTAGTTTTAGTCTATAAATAAGGGATTTTTCGTTGCTTTGTACACTACAACAAAAACCAGAAAATTCAATACAAGTTTATTGTTTGTTTTGCTTAATTGCTTACAAATTCTTTTGCTAGTTTTCAATTCAAGGAGTTATTTTGATAATTAGAACGTTCAATTCTTAGTTCTAGGAGTATTCTAAGTTTTGTTCATCAAAGTACTTAGTTCCAGGAGTGGTCTAGGTAATTTGAGAGGCGTTGAATTCGTTCCAGGAGTGGTCGTTTGGAAAGTCATATCCGGTTTGTTATCTTTCAGTTGTTCGATTTTCTAACGAAATTCGAAGGGCTTTTGTTACTTGTGTGATTTTAGATTCTTTATTAAGTTAAGGGGTTTAAATCCACATCACAATTGGCGTTGTAGAATGCATTAGACTTTCATTTGACTCAATTAGCTTTGTTTGATTGTGTTTGACTTTCATTTGATTCAATTAGCTTTGTTGAATGCATTTGACTTTCATTTGATTCAAAAAGCTTTGTTTGAATGTGTTTGACTTTCATTTGATTCAATTACCTTTGTTTGAATGTGTTTGACTTTCATTTGATTCAATTAGCTTTGTTGAATGCATTTGACTTTCATTTGATTCAAAAATCTTTGTTTGAATGTGTTTGACTTTCATTTGATTCAATTAGCTTTGTAGAATGCATTAGAGTTTCATTTGATTCAATTAGCTTTGTTTGAATGCTTTTCATTTTCAATTGATTCAATTAGCTTTGTAAAATGCATTTGACTTTCATTTTATTAAATTAGCTTTGTGGAATGCATTTGACTTTCATATGATTTAAAAAGCTTTGTTTGAATACGTTTGACTTTTATTTGAATCAATTAGCTATGTTTGAATGTGTTTTACTTTCATTTGATTTAATTATCTTTGTAGAATGCATTTGACTCTCATTTGATTCAATTAGCTTTGATGAATGCATTTGACTTTCATTTAATTCAAAAAGCTTTGTTTGAATGTGTTTGACTTTCATTTGATTCAATTTGTTGTGAATCAAGAGGCTAATTCTTTTGAAGGGTCCAAGACACTTGTAGAAGGTCCAAATAGCTTCATTATGGGCTGCCCAAACAAGAAAATAAACAAGATAATAAACAAGGAAAGATCCAATAGCTTAAATTGGAAAGAAACAAGCACGAATTACAAAGAAGAAGAAATTGCGAAGTTCACTTTCGACGAGCACACAAGCTGCCACGCGCCGACTCCTAGCCCACGCGCCGACTTCCTAGCTCCGCCTTGGACCCACCTTGACATTGGTCTGGCGCGTGCACCATATTGGTGGCGCGTGCAAAGAGTTTCGGCGACAGAACGAAAAGCATGATTTTCTTTACTTAGTTTTTTCTAGAGTTTTTGCTTGCAAGTTTTTACCTTTCACTTGAAAGGGTTTTTCTTGGTTTAAGCAATTAGGAATCTTCTTAATTTCTGTTATTTTATTTTAAAATAATTTCTAAGTCAATTAGGAATTGTTTTAAGAAGTTTTAGGTTAATTAGAACTAGTCTTATTACTAGTTTCCTAGTTCCATTAGAATTTGTTTTCCTATTCTATCTAGGATACTTTGGGATCAAGGCTAGGGTTTTTTCTAGTTTGAATAGACTTAGGAATAGTTAGTTTTAGTCTATAAATAAGGGATTTTTCGTTGCTTTGTACACTACAACAAAAACCAGAAAATTCAATACAAGTTTATTGTTTGTTTTGCTTAATTGCTTACAAATTCTTTTGCTAGTTTTCAATTCAAGGAGTTATTTTGATAATTAGAACGTTCAATTCTTAGTTCTAGGAGTATTCTAAGTTTTGTTCATCAAAGTACTTAGTTCCAGGAGTGGTCTAGGTAATTTGAGAGGCGTTGAATTCGTTCCAGGAGTGGTCGTTTGGAAAGTCATATCCGGTTTGTTATCTTTCAGTTGTTCGATTTTCTAACGAAATTCGAAGGGCTTTTGTTACTTGTGTGATTTTAGATTCTTTATTAAGTTAAGGGGTTTAAATCCACATCACAATTGGCGTTGTAGAATGCATTAGACTTTCATTTGACTCAATTAGCTTTGTTTGATTGTGTTTGACTTTCATTTGATTCAATTAGCTTTGTTGAATGCATTTGACTTTCATTTGATTCAAAAAGCTTTGTTTGAATGTGTTTGACTTTCATTTGATTCAATTACCTTTGTTTGAATGTGTTTGACTTTCATTTGATTCAATTAGCTTTGTTGAATGCATTTGACTTTCATTTGATTCAAAAATCTTTGTTTGAATGTGTTTGACTTTCATTTGATTCAATTAGCTTTGTAGAATGCATTAGAGTTTCATTTGATTCAATTAGCTTTGTTTGAATGCTTTTCATTTTCAATTGATTCAATTAGCTTTGTAAAATGCATTTGACTTTCATTTTATTAAATTAGCTTTGTGGAATGCATTTGACTTTCATATGATTTAAAAAGCTTTGTTTGAATACGTTTGACTTTTATTTGAATCAATTAGCTATGTTTGAATGTGTTTTACTTTCATTTGATTTAATTATCTTTGTAGAATGCATTTGACTCTCATTTGATTCAATTAGCTTTGATGAATGCATTTGACTTTCATTTAATTCAAAAAGCTTTGTTTGAATGTGTTTGACTTTCATTTGATTCAATTTGTTGTGAATCAAGAGGCTAATTCTTTTGAAGGGTCCAAGACACTTGTAGAAGGTCCAAATAGCTTCATTATGGGCTGCCCAAACAAGAAAATAAACAAGATAATAAACAAGGAAAGATCCAATAGCTTAAATTGGAAAGAAACAAGCACGAATTACAAAGAAGAAGAAATTGCGAAGTTCACTTTCGACGAGCACACAAGCTGCCACGCGCCGACTCCTAGCCCACGCGCCGACTTCCTAGCTCCGCCTTGGACCCACCTTGACATTGGTCTGGCGCGTGCACCATATTGGTGGCGCGTGCAAAGAGTTTCGGCGACAGAACGAAAAGCATGATTTTCTTTACTTAGTTTTTTCTAGAGTTTTTGCTTGCAAGTTTTTACCTTTCACTTGAAAGGGTTTTTCTTGGTTTAAGCAATTAGGAATCTTCTTAATTTCTGTTATTTTATTTTAAAATAATTTCTAAGTCAATTAGGAATTGTTTTAAGAAGTTTTAGGTTAATTAGAACTAGTCTTATTACTAGTTTCCTAGTTCCATTAGAATTTGTTTTCCTATTCTATCTAGGATACTTTGGGATCAAGGCTAGGGTTTTTTCTAGTTTGAATAGACTTAGGAATAGTTAGTTTTAGTCTATAAATAAGGGATTTTTCGTTGCTTTGTACACTACAACAAAAACCAGAAAATTCAATACAAGTTTATTGTTTGTTTTGCTTAATTGCTTACAAATTCTTTTGCTAGTTTTCAATTCAAGGAGTTATTTTGATAATTAGAACGTTCAATTCTTAGTTCTAGGAGTATTCTAAGTTTTGTTCATCAAAGTACTTAGTTCCAGGAGTGGTCTAGGTAATTTGAGAGGCGTTGAATTCGTTCCAGGAGTGGTCGTTTGGAAAGTCATATCCGGTTTGTTATCTTTCAGTTGTTCGATTTTCTAACGAAATTCGAAGGGCTTTTGTTACTTGTGTGATTTTAGATTCTTTATTAAGTTAAGGGGTTTAAATCCACATCACAATTGGCGTTGTAGAATGCATTAGACTTTCATTTGACTCAATTAGCTTTGTTTGATTGTGTTTGACTTTCATTTGATTCAATTAGCTTTGTTGAATGCATTTGACTTTCATTTGATTCAAAAAGCTTTGTTTGAATGTGTTTGACTTTCATTTGATTCAATTACCTTTGTTTGAATGTGTTTGACTTTCATTTGATTCAATTAGCTTTGTTGAATGCATTTGACTTTCATTTGATTCAAAAATCTTTGTTTGAATGTGTTTGACTTTCATTTGATTCAATTAGCTTTGTAGAATGCATTAGAGTTTCATTTGATTCAATTAGCTTTGTTTGAATGCTTTTCATTTTCAATTGATTCAATTAGCTTTGTAAAATGCATTTGACTTTCATTTTATTAAATTAGCTTTGTGGAATGCATTTGACTTTCATATGATTTAAAAAGCTTTGTTTGAATACGTTTGACTTTTATTTGAATCAATTAGCTATGTTTGAATGTGTTTTACTTTCATTTGATTTAATTATCTTTGTAGAATGCATTTGACTCTCATTTGATTCAATTAGCTTTGATGAATGCATTTGACTTTCATTTAATTCAAAAAGCTTTGTTTGAATGTGTTTGACTTTCATTTGATTCAATTTGTTGTGAATCAAGAGGCTAATTCTTTTGAAGGGTCCAAGACACTTGTAGAAGGTCCAAATAGCTTCATTATGGGCTGCCCAAACAAGAAAATAAACAAGATAATAAACAAGGAAAGATCCAATAGCTTAAATTGGAAAGAAACAAGCACGAATTACAAAGAAGAAGAAATTGCGAAGTTCACTTTCGACGAGCACACAAGCTGCCACGCGCCGACTCCTAGCCCACGCGCCGACTTCCTAGCTCCGCCTTGGACCCACCTTGACATTGGTCTGGCGCGTGCACCATATTGGTGGCGCGTGCAAAGAGTTTCGGCGACAGAACGAAAAGCATGATTTTCTTTACTTAGTTTTTTCTAGAGTTTTTGCTTGCAAGTTTTTACCTTTCACTTGAAAGGGTTTTTCTTGGTTTAAGCAATTAGGAATCTTCTTAATTTCTGTTATTTTATTTTAAAATAATTTCTAAGTCAATTAGGAATTGTTTTAAGAAGTTTTAGGTTAATTAGAACTAGTCTTATTACTAGTTTCCTAGTTCCATTAGAATTTGTTTTCCTATTCTATCTAGGATACTTTGGGATCAAGGCTAGGGTTTTTTCTAGTTTGAATAGACTTAGGAATAGTTAGTTTTAGTCTATAAATAAGGGATTTTTCGTTGCTTTGTACACTACAACAAAAACCAGAAAATTCAATACAAGTTTATTGTTTGTTTTGCTTAATTGCTTACAAATTCTTTTGCTAGTTTTCAATTCAAGGAGTTATTTTGATAATTAGAACGTTCAATTCTTAGTTCTAGGAGTATTCTAAGTTTTGTTCATCAAAGTACTTAGTTCCAGGAGTGGTCTAGGTAATTTGAGAGGCGTTGAATTCGTTCCAGGAGTGGTCGTTTGGAAAGTCATATCCGGTTTGTTATCTTTCAGTTGTTCGATTTTCTAACGAAATTCGAAGGGCTTTTGTTACTTGTGTGATTTTAGATTCTTTATTAAGTTAAGGGGTTTAAATCCACATCACAATTGGCGTTGTAGAATGCATTAGACTTTCATTTGACTCAATTAGCTTTGTTTGATTGTGTTTGACTTTCATTTGATTCAATTAGCTTTGTTGAATGCATTTGACTTTCATTTGATTCAAAAAGCTTTGTTTGAATGTGTTTGACTTTCATTTGATTCAATTACCTTTGTTTGAATGTGTTTGACTTTCATTTGATTCAATTAGCTTTGTTGAATGCATTTGACTTTCATTTGATTCAAAAATCTTTGTTTGAATGTGTTTGACTTTCATTTGATTCAATTAGCTTTGTAGAATGCATTAGAGTTTCATTTGATTCAATTAGCTTTGTTTGAATGCTTTTCATTTTCAATTGATTCAATTAGCTTTGTAAAATGCATTTGACTTTCATTTTATTAAATTAGCTTTGTGGAATGCATTTGACTTTCATATGATTTAAAAAGCTTTGTTTGAATACGTTTGACTTTTATTTGAATCAATTAGCTATGTTTGAATGTGTTTTACTTTCATTTGATTTAATTATCTTTGTAGAATGCATTTGACTCTCATTTGATTCAATTAGCTTTGATGAATGCATTTGACTTTCATTTAATTCAAAAAGCTTTGTTTGAATGTGTTTGACTTTCATTTGATTCAATTTGTTGTGAATCAAGAGGCTAATTCTTTTGAAGGGTCCAAGACACTTGTAGAAGGTCCAAATAGCTTCATTATGGGCTGCCCAAACAAGAAAATAAACAAGATAATAAACAAGGAAAGATCCAATAGCTTAAATTGGAAAGAAACAAGCACGAATTACAAAGAAGAAGAAATTGCGAAGTTCACTTTCGACGAGCACACAAGCTGCCACGCGCCGACTCCTAGCCCACGCGCCGACTTCCTAGCTCCGCCTTGGACCCACCTTGACATTGGTCTGGCGCGTGCACCATATTGGTGGCGCGTGCAAAGAGTTTCGGCGACAGAACGAAAAGCATGATTTTCTTTACTTAGTTTTTTCTAGAGTTTTTGCTTGCAAGTTTTTACCTTTCACTTGAAAGGGTTTTTCTTGGTTTAAGCAATTAGGAATCTTCTTAATTTCTGTTATTTTATTTTAAAATAATTTCTAAGTCAATTAGGAATTGTTTTAAGAAGTTTTAGGTTAATTAGAACTAGTCTTATTACTAGTTTCCTAGTTCCATTAGAATTTGTTTTCCTATTCTATCTAGGATACTTTGGGATCAAGGCTAGGGTTTTTTCTAGTTTGAATAGACTTAGGAATAGTTAGTTTTAGTCTATAAATAAGGGATTTTTCGTTGCTTTGTACACTACAACAAAAACCAGAAAATTCAATACAAGTTTATTGTTTGTTTTGCTTAATTGCTTACAAATTCTTTTGCTAGTTTTCAATTCAAGGAGTTATTTTGATAATTAGAACGTTCAATTCTTAGTTCTAGGAGTATTCTAAGTTTTGTTCATCAAAGTACTTAGTTCCAGGAGTGGTCTAGGTAATTTGAGAGGCGTTGAATTCGTTCCAGGAGTGGTCGTTTGGAAAGTCATATCCGGTTTGTTATCTTTCAGTTGTTCGATTTTCTAACGAAATTCGAAGGGCTTTTGTTACTTGTGTGATTTTAGATTCTTTATTAAGTTAAGGGGTTTAAATCCACATCACAATTGGCGTTGTAGAATGCATTAGACTTTCATTTGACTCAATTAGCTTTGTTTGATTGTGTTTGACTTTCATTTGATTCAATTAGCTTTGTTGAATGCATTTGACTTTCATTTGATTCAAAAAGCTTTGTTTGAATGTGTTTGACTTTCATTTGATTCAATTACCTTTGTTTGAATGTGTTTGACTTTCATTTGATTCAATTAGCTTTGTTGAATGCATTTGACTTTCATTTGATTCAAAAATCTTTGTTTGAATGTGTTTGACTTTCATTTGATTCAATTAGCTTTGTAGAATGCATTAGAGTTTCATTTGATTCAATTAGCTTTGTTTGAATGCTTTTCATTTTCAATTGATTCAATTAGCTTTGTAAAATGCATTTGACTTTCATTTTATTAAATTAGCTTTGTGGAATGCATTTGACTTTCATATGATTTAAAAAGCTTTGTTTGAATACGTTTGACTTTTATTTGAATCAATTAGCTATGTTTGAATGTGTTTTACTTTCATTTGATTTAATTATCTTTGTAGAATGCATTTGACTCTCATTTGATTCAATTAGCTTTGATGAATGCATTTGACTTTCATTTAATTCAAAAAGCTTTGTTTGAATGTGTTTGACTTTCATTTGATTCAATTTGTTGTGAATCAAGAGGCTAATTCTTTTGAAGGGTCCAAGACACTTGTAGAAGGTCCAAATAGCTTCATTATGGGCTGCCCAAACAAGAAAATAAACAAGATAATAAACAAGGAAAGATCCAATAGCTTAAATTGGAAAGAAACAAGCACGAATTACAAAGAAGAAGAAATTGCGAAGTTCACTTTCGACGAGCACACAAGCTGCCACGCGCCGACTCCTAGCCCACGCGCCGACTTCCTAGCTCCGCCTTGGACCCACCTTGACATTGGTCTGGCGCGTGCACCATATTGGTGGCGCGTGCAAAGAGTTTCGGCGACAGAACGAAAAGCATGATTTTCTTTACTTAGTTTTTTCTAGAGTTTTTGCTTGCAAGTTTTTACCTTTCACTTGAAAGGGTTTTTCTTGGTTTAAGCAATTAGGAATCTTCTTAATTTCTGTTATTTTATTTTAAAATAATTTCTAAGTCAATTAGGAATTGTTTTAAGAAGTTTTAGGTTAATTAGAACTAGTCTTATTACTAGTTTCCTAGTTCCATTAGAATTTGTTTTCCTATTCTATCTAGGATACTTTGGGATCAAGGCTAGGGTTTTTTCTAGTTTGAATAGACTTAGGAATAGTTAGTTTTAGTCTATAAATAAGGGATTTTTCGTTGCTTTGTACACTACAACAAAAACCAGAAAATTCAATACAAGTTTATTGTTTGTTTTGCTTAATTGCTTACAAATTCTTTTGCTAGTTTTCAATTCAAGGA
Source organism: Chenopodium quinoa (assembly GCF_001683475.1). NCBI lineage: Eukaryota > Viridiplantae > Streptophyta > Magnoliopsida > Caryophyllales > Amaranthaceae > Chenopodium > Chenopodium quinoa. Next base: position 16,336 of record NW_018745639.1, read on the forward strand.
GTTATTTTGATAATTAGAACGTTCAATTCTTAGTTCTAGGAGTATTCTAAGTTTTGTTCATCAAAGTACTTAGTTCCAGGAGTGGTCTAGGTAATTTGAGAGGCGTTGAATTCGTTCCAGGAGTGGTCGTTTGGAAAGTCATATCCGGTTTGTTATCTTTCAGTTGTTCGATTTTCTAACGAAATTCGAAGGGCTTTTGTTACTTGTGTGATTTTAGATTCTTTATTAAGTTAAGGGGTTTAAATCCACATCACAATTGGCGTTGTAGAATGCATTAGACTTTCATTTGACTCAATTAGCTTTGTTTGATTGTGTTTGACTTTCATTTGATTCAATTAGCTTTGTTGAATGCATTTGACTTTCATTTGATTCAAAAAGCTTTGTTTGAATGTGTTTGACTTTCATTTGATTCAATTACCTTTGTTTGAATGTGTTTGACTTTCATTTGATTCAATTAGCTTTGTTGAATGCATTTGACTTTCATTTGATTCAAAAATCTTTGTTTGAATGTGTTTGACTTTCATTTGATTCAATTAGCTTTGTAGAATGCATTAGAGTTTCATTTGATTCAATTAGCTTTGTTTGAATGCTTTTCATTTTCAATTGATTCAATTAGCTTTGTAAAATGCATTTGACTTTCATTTTATTAAATTAGCTTTGTGGAATGCATTTGACTTTCATATGATTTAAAAAGCTTTGTTTGAATACGTTTGACTTTTATTTGAATCAATTAGCTATGTTTGAATGTGTTTTACTTTCATTTGATTTAATTATCTTTGTAGAATGCATTTGACTCTCATTTGATTCAATTAGCTTTGATGAATGCATTTGACTTTCATTTAATTCAAAAAGCTTTGTTTGAATGTGTTTGACTTTCATTTGATTCAATTTGTTGTGAATCAAGAGGCTAATTCTTTTGAAGGGTCCAAGACACTTGTAGAAGGTCCAAATAGCTTCATTATGGGCTGCCCAAACAAGAAAATAAACAAGATAATAAACAAGGAAAGATCCAATAGCTTAAATTGGAAAGAAACAAGCACGAATTACAAAGAAGAAGAAATTGCGAAGTTCACTTTCGACGAGCACACAAGCTGCCACGCGCCGACTCCTAGCCCACGCGCCGACTTCCTAGCTCCGCCTTGGACCCACCTTGACATTGGTCTGGCGCGTGCACCATATTGGTGGCGCGTGCAAAGAGTTTCGGCGACAGAACGAAAAGCATGATTTTCTTTACTTAGTTTTTTCTAGAGTTTTTGCTTGCAAGTTTTTACCTTTCACTTGAAAGGGTTTTTCTTGGTTTAAGCAATTAGGAATCTTCTTAATTTCTGTTATTTTATTTTAAAATAATTTCTAAGTCAATTAGGAATTGTTTTAAGAAGTTTTAGGTTAATTAGAACTAGTCTTATTACTAGTTTCCTAGTTCCATTAGAATTTGTTTTCCTATTCTATCTAGGATACTTTGGGATCAAGGCTAGGGTTTTTTCTAGTTTGAATAGACTTAGGAATAGTTAGTTTTAGTCTATAAATAAGGGATTTTTTCGTTGCTTTGTACACTACAACAAAAACCAGAAAATTCAATACAAGTTTATTGTTTGTTTTGCTTAATTGCTTACAAATTCTTTTGCTAGTTTTCAATTCAAGGAGTTATTTTGATAATTAGAACGTTCAATTCTTAGTTCTAGGAGTATTCTAAGTTTTGTTCATCAAAGTACTTAGTTCCAGGAGTGGTCTAGGTAATTTGAGAGGCGTTGAATTCGTTCCAGGAGTGGTCGTTTGGAAAGTCATATCCGGTTTGTTATCTTTCAGTTGTTCGATTTTCTAACGAAATTCGAAGGGCTTTTGTTACTTGTGTGATTTTAGATTCTTTATTAAGTTAAGGGGTTTAAATCCACATCACAATTGGCGTTGTAGAATGCATTAGACTTTCATTTGACTCAATTAGCTTTGTTTGATTGTGTTTGACTTTCATTTGATTCAATTAGCTTTGTTGAATGCATTTGACTTTCATTTGATTCAAAAAGCTTTGTTTGAATGTGTTTGACTTTCATTTGATTCAATTACCTTTGTTTGAATGTGTTTGACTTTCATTTGATTCAATTAGCTTTGTTGAATGCATTTGACTTTCATTTGATTCAAAAATCTTTGTTTGAATGTGTTTGACTTTCATTTGATTCAATTAGCTTTGTAGAATGCATTAGAGTTTCATTTGATTCAATTAGCTTTGTTTGAATGCTTTTCATTTTCAATTGATTCAATTAGCTTTGTAAAATGCATTTGACTTTCATTTTATTAAATTAGCTTTGTGGAATGCATTTGACTTTCATATGATTTAAAAAGCTTTGTTTGAATACGTTTGACTTTTATTTGAATCAATTAGCTATGTTTGAATGTGTTTTACTTTCATTTGATTTAATTATCTTTGTAGAATGCATTTGACTCTCATTTGATTCAATTAGCTTTGATGAATGCATTTGACTTTCATTTAATTCAAAAAGCTTTGTTTGAATGTGTTTGACTTTCATTTGATTCAATTTGTTGTGAATCAAGAGGCTAATTCTTTTGAAGGGTCCAAGACACTTGTAGAAGGTCCAAATAGCTTCATTATGGGCTGCCCAAACAAGAAAATAAACAAGATAATAAACAAGGAAAGATCCAATAGCTTAAATTGGAAAGAAACAAGCACGAATTACAAAGAAGAAGAAATTGCGAAGTTCACTTTCGACGAGCACACAAGCTGCCACGCGCCGACTCCTAGCCCACGCGCCGACTTCCTAGCTCCGCCTTGGACCCACCTTGACATTGGTCTGGCGCGTGCACCATATTGGTGGCGCGTGCAAAGAGTTTCGGCGACAGAACGAAAAGCATGATTTTCTTTACTTAGTTTTTTCTAGAGTTTTTGCTTGCAAGTTTTTACCTTTCACTTGAAAGGGTTTTTCTTGGTTTAAGCAATTAGGAATCTTCTTAATTTCTGTTATTTTATTTTAAAATAATTTCTAAGTCAATTAGGAATTGTTTTAAGAAGTTTTAGGTTAATTAGAACTAGTCTTATTACTAGTTTCCTAGTTCCATTAGAATTTGTTTTCCTATTCTATCTAGGATACTTTGGGATCAAGGCTAGGGTTTTTTCTAGTTTGAATAGACTTAGGAATAGTTAGTTTTAGTCTATAAATAAGGGATTTTTCGTTGCTTTGTACACTACAACAAAAACCAGAAAATTCAATACAAGTTTATTGTTTGTTTTGCTTAATTGCTTACAAATTCTTTTGCTAGTTTTCAATTCAAGGAGTTATTTTGATAATTAGAACGTTCAATTCTTAGTTCTAGGAGTATTCTAAGTTTTGTTCATCAAAGTACTTAGTTCCAGGAGTGGTCTAGGTAATTTGAGAGGCGTTGAATTCGTTCCAGGAGTGGTCGTTTGGAAAGTCATATCCGGTTTGTTATCTTTCAGTTGTTCGATTTTCTAACGAAATTCGAAGGGCTTTTGTTACTTGTGTGATTTTAGATTCTTTATTAAGTTAAGGGGTTTAAATCCACATCACAATTGGCGTTGTAGAATGCATTAGACTTTCATTTGACTCAATTAGCTTTGTTTGATTGTGTTTGACTTTCATTTGATTCAATTAGCTTTGTTGAATGCATTTGACTTTCATTTGATTCAAAAAGCTTTGTTTGAATGTGTTTGACTTTCATTTGATTCAATTACCTTTGTTTGAATGTGTTTGACTTTCATTTGATTCAATTAGCTTTGTTGAATGCATTTGACTTTCATTTGATTCAAAAATCTTTGTTTGAATGTGTTTGACTTTCATTTGATTCAATTAGCTTTGTAGAATGCATTAGAGTTTCATTTGATTCAATTAGCTTTGTTTGAATGCTTTTCATTTTCAATTGATTCAATTAGCTTTGTAAAATGCATTTGACTTTCATTTTATTAAATTAGCTTTGTGGAATGCATTTGACTTTCATATGATTTAAAAAGCTTTGTTTGAATACGTTTGACTTTTATTTGAATCAATTAGCTATGTTTGAATGTGTTTTACTTTCATTTGATTTAATTATCTTTGTAGAATGCATTTGACTCTCATTTGATTCAATTAGCTTTGATGAATGCATTTGACTTTCATTTAATTCAAAAAGCTTTGTTTGAATGTGTTTGACTTTCATTTGATTCAATTTGTTGTGAATCAAGAGGCTAATTCTTTTGAAGGGTCCAAGACACTTGTAGAAGGTCCAAATAGCTTCATTATGGGCTGCCCAAACAAGAAAATAAACAAGATAATAAACAAGGAAAGATCCAATAGCTTAAATTGGAAAGAAACAAGCACGAATTACAAAGAAGAAGAAATTGCGAAGTTCACTTTCGACGAGCACACAAGCTGCCACGCGCCGACTCCTAGCCCACGCGCCGACTTCCTAGCTCCGCCTTGAACCCACCTTGACATTGGTCTGGCGCGTGCACCATATTGGTGGCGCGTGCAAAGAGTTTCGGCGACAGAACGAAAAGCATGATTTTCTTTACTTAGTTTTTTCTAGAGTTTTTGCTTGCAAGTTTTTACCTTTCACTTGAAAGGGTTTTTCTTGGTTTAAGCAATTAGGAATCTTCTTAATTTCTGTTATTTTATTTTAAAATAATTTCTAAGTCAATTAGGAATTGTTTTAAGAAGTTTTAGGTTAATTAGAACTAGTCTTATTACTAGTTTCCTAGTTCCATTAGAATTTGTTTTCCTATTCTATCTAGGATACTTTGGGATCAAGGCTAGGGTTTTTTCTAGTTTGAATAGACTTAGGAATAGTTAGTTTTAGTCTATAAATAAGGGATTTTTCGTTGCTTTGTACACTACAACAAAAACCAGAAAATTCAATACAAGTTTATTGTTTGTTTTGCTTAATTGCTTACAAATTCTTTTGCTAGTTTTCAATTCAAGGAGTTATTTTGATAATTAGAACGTTCAATTCTTAGTTCTAGGAGTATTCTAAGTTTTGTTCATCAAAGTACTTAGTTCCAGGAGTGGTCTAGGTAATTTGAGAGGCGTTGAATTCGTTCCAGGAGTGGTCGTTTGGAAAGTCATATCCGGTTTGTTATCTTTCAGTTGTTCGATTTTCTAACGAAATTCGAAGGGCTTTTGTTACTTGTGTGATTTTAGATTCTTTATTAAGTTAAGGGGTTTAAATCCACATCACAATTGGCGTTGTAGAATGCATTAGACTTTCATTTGACTCAATTAGCTTTGTTTGATTGTGTTTGACTTTCATTTGATTCAATTAGCTTTGTTGAATGCATTTGACTTTCATTTGATTCAAAAAGCTTTGTTTGAATGTGTTTGACTTTCATTTGATTCAATTACCTTTGTTTGAATGTGTTTGACTTTCATTTGATTCAATTAGCTTTGTTGAATGCATTTGACTTTCATTTGATTCAAAAATCTTTGTTTGAATGTGTTTGACTTTCATTTGATTCAATTAGCTTTGTAGAATGCATTAGAGTTTCATTTGATTCAATTAGCTTTGTTTGAATGCTTTTCATTTTCAATTGATTCAATTAGCTTTGTAAAATGCATTTGACTTTCATTTTATTAAATTAGCTTTGTGGAATGCATTTGACTTTCATATGATTTAAAAAGCTTTGTTTGAATACGTTTGACTTTTATTTGAATCAATTAGCTATGTTTGAATGTGTTTTACTTTCATTTGATTTAATTATCTTTGTAGAATGCATTTGACTCTCATTTGATTCAATTAGCTTTGATGAATGCATTTGACTTTCATTTAATTCAAAAAGCTTTGTTTGAATTTGTTTGACTTTCATTTGATTCAATTTGTTGTGAATCAAGAGGCTAATTCTTTTGAAGGGTCCAAGACACTTGTAGAAGGTCCAAATAGCTTCATTATGGGCTGCCCAAACAAGAAAATAAACAAGATAATAAACAAGGAAAGATCCAATAGCTTAAATTGGAAAGAAACAAGCACGAATTACAAAGAAGAAGAAATTGCGAAGTTCACTTTCGACGAGCACACAAGCTGCCACGCGCCGACTCCTAGCCCACGCGCCGACTTCCTAGCTCCGCCTTGGACCCACCTTGACATTGGTCTGGCGCGTGCACCATATTGGTGGCGCGTGCAAAGAGTTTCGGCGACAGAACGAAAAGCATGATTTTCTTTACTTAGTTTTTTCTAGAGTTTTTGCTTGCAAGTTTTTACCTTTCACTTGAAAGGGTTTTTCTTGGTTTAAGCAATTAGGAATCTTCTTAATTTCTGTTATTTTATTTTAAAATAATTTCTAAGTCAATTAGGAATTGTTTTAAGAAGTTTTAGGTTAATTAGAACTAGTCTTATTACTAGTTTCCTAGTTCCATTAGAATTTGTTTTCCTATTCTATCTAGGATACTTTGGGATCAAGGCTAGGGTTTTTTCTAGTTTGAATAGACTTAGGAATAGTTAGTTTTAGTCTATAAATAAGGGATTTTTCGTTGCTTTGTACACTACAACAAAAACCAGAAAATTCAATACAAGTTTATTGTTTGTTTTGCTTAATTGCTTACAAATTCTTTTGCTAGTTTTCAATTCAAGGAGTTATTTTGATAATTAGAACGTTCAATTCTTAGTTCTAGGAGTATTCTAAGTTTTGTTCATCAAAGTACTTAGTTCCAGGAGTGGTCTAGGTAATTTGAGAGGCGTTGAATTCGTTCCAGGAGTGGTCGTTTGGAAAGTCATATCCGGTTTGTTATCTTTCAGTTGTTCGATTTTCTAACGAAATTCGAAGGGCTTTTGTTACTTGTGTGATTTTAGATTCTTTATTAAGTTAAGGGGTTTAAATCCACATCACAATTGGCGTTGTAGAATGCATTAGACTTTCATTTGACTCAATTAGCTTTGTTTGATTGTGTTTGACTTTCATTTGATTCAATTAGCTTTGTTGAATGCATTTGACTTTCATTTGATTCAAAAAGCTTTGTTTGAATGTGTTTGACTTTCATTTGATTCAATTACCTTTGTTTGAATGTGTTTGACTTTCATTTGATTCAATTAGCTTTGTTGAATGCATTTGACTTTCATTTGATTCAAAAATCTTTGTTTGAATGTGTTTGACTTTCATTTGATTCAATTAGCTTTGTAGAATGCATTAGAGTTTCATTTGATTCAATTAGCTTTGTTTGAATGCTTTTCATTTTCAATTGATTCAATTAGCTTTGTAAAATGCATTTGACTTTCATTTTATTAAATTAGCTTTGTGGAATGCATTTGACTTTCATATGATTTAAAAAGCTTTGTTTGAATACGTTTGACTTTTATTTGAATCAATTAGCTATGTTTGAATGTGTTTTACTTTCATTTGATTTAATTATCTTTGTAGAATGCATTTGACTCTCATTTGATTCAATTAGCTTTGATGAATGCATTTGACTTTCATTTAATTCAAAAAGCTTTGTTTGAATGTGTTTGACTTTCATTTGATTCAATTTGTTGTGAATCAAGAGGCTAATTCTTTTGAAGGGTCCAAGACACTTGTAGAAGGTCCAAATAGCTTCATTATGGGCTGCCCAAACAAGAAAATAAACAAGATAATAAACAAGGAAAGATCCAATAGCTTAAATTGGAAAGAAATAAGCACGAATTACAAAGAAGAAGAAATTGCGAAGTTCACTTTCGACGAGCACACAAGCTGCCACGCGCCGACTCCTAGCCCACGCGCCAACTTCCTAGCTCCGCCTTGGACCCACCTTGACATTGGTCTGAAGCGTGCACCATATTGGTGGCGCGTGCAAAGAGTTTCGGCGACAGAACGAAAAGCATGATTTTCTTTACTTAGTTTTTTCTAGAGTTTTTGCTTGCAAGTTTTTACCTTTCACTTGAAAGGGTTTTTCTTGGTTTAAGCAATTAGGAATCTTCTTAATTTCTGTTATTTTATTTTAAAATAATTTCTAAGTCAATTAGGAATTGTTTTAAGAAGTTTTAGGTTAATTAGAACTAGTCTTATTACTAGTTTCCTAGTTCCATTAGAATTTGTTTTCCTATTCTATCTAGGATACTTTGGGATCAAGGCTAGGGTTTTTTCTAGTTTGAATAGACTTAGGAATAGTTAGTTTTAGTCTATAAATAAGGGATTTTTCGTTGCTTTGTACACTACAACAAAAACCAGAAAATTCAATACAAGTTTATTGTTTGTTTTGCTTAATTGCTTACAAATTCTTTTGCTAGTTTTCAATTCAAGGAGTTATTTTGATAATTAGAACGTTCAATTCTTAGTTCTAGGAGTATTCTAAGTTTTGTTCATCAAAGTACTTAGTTCCAGGAGTGGTCTAGGTAATTTGAGAGGCGTTGAATTCGTTCCAGGAGTGGTCGTTTGGAAAGTCATATCCGGTTTGTTATCTTTCAGTTGTTCGATTTTCTAACGAAATTCGAAGGGCTTTTGTTACTTGTGTGATTTTAGATTCTTTATTAAGTTAAGGGGTTTAAATCCACATCACAATTGGCGTTGTAGAATGCATTAGACTTTCATTTGACTCAATTAGCTTTGTTTGATTGTGTTTGACTTTCATTTGATTCAATTAGCTTTGTTGAATGCATTTGACTTTCATTTGATTCAAAAAGCTTTGTTTGAATGTGTTTGACTTTCATTTGATTCAATTACCTTTGTTTGAATGTGTTTGACTTTCATTTGATTCAATTAGCTTTGTTGAATGCATTTGACTTTCATTTGATTCAAAAATCTTTGTTTGAATGTGTTTGACTTTCATTTGATTCAATTAGCTTTGTAGAATGCATTAGAGTTTCATTTGATTCAATTAGCTTTGTTTGAATGCTTTTCATTTTCAATTGATTCAATTAGCTTTGTAAAATGCATTTGACTTTCATTTTATTAAATTAGCTTTGTGGAATGCATTTGACTTTCATATGATTTAAAAAGCTTTGTTTGAATACGTTTGACTTTTATTTGAATCAATTAGCTATGTTTGAATGTGTTTTACTTTCATTTGATTTAATTATCTTTGTAGAATGCATTTGACTCTCATTTGATTCAATTAGCTTTGATGAATGCATTTGACTTTCATTTAATTCAAAAAGCTTTGTTTGAATGTGTTTGACTTTCATTTGATTCAATTTGTTGTGAATCAAGAGGCTAATTCTTTTGAAGGGTCCAAGACACTTGTAGAAGGTCCAAATAGCTTCATTATGGGCTGCCCAAACAAGAAAATAAACAAGATAATAAACAAGGAAAGATCCAATAGCTTAAATTGGAAAGAAACAAGCACGAATTACAAAGAAGAAGAAATTGCGAAGTTCACTTTCGACGAGCACACAAGCTGCCACGCGCCGACTCCTAGCCCACGCGCCGACTTCCTAGCTCCGCCTTGGACCCACCTTGACATTGGTCTGGCGCGTGCACCATATTGGTGGCGCGTGCAAAGAGTTTCGGCGACAGAACGAAAAGCATGATTTTCTTTACTTAGTTTTTTCTAGAGTTTTTGCTTGCAAGTTTTTACCTTTCACTTGAAAGGGTTTTTCTTGGTTTAAGCAATTAGGAATCTTCTTAATTTCTGTTATTTTATTTTAAAATAATTTCTAAGTCAATTAGGAATTGTTTTAAGAAGTTTTAGGTTAATTAGAACTAGTCTTATTACTAGTTTCCTAGTTCCATTAGAATTTGTTTTCCTATTCTATCTAGGATACTTTGGGATCAAGGCTAGGGTTTTTTCTAGTTTGAATAGACTTAGGAATAGTTAGTTTTAGTCTATAAATAAGGGATTTTTCGTTGCTTTGTACACTACAACAAAAACCAGAAAATTCAATACAAGTTTATTGTTTGTTTTGCTTAATTGCTTACAAATTCTTTTGCTAGTTTTCAATTCAAGGAGTTATTTTGATAATTATAACGTTCAATTCTTAGTTCTAGGAGTATTCTAAGTTTTGTTCATCAAAGTACTTAGTTCCAGGAGTGGTCTAGGTAATTTGAGAGGCGTTGAATTCGTTCCAGGAGTGGTCGTTTGGAAAGTCATATCCGGTTTGTTATCTTTCAGTTGTTCGATTTTCTAACGAAATTCGAAGGGCTTTTGTTACTTGTGTGATTTTAGATTCTTTATTAAGTTAAGGGGTTTAAATCCACATCACAATTGGCGTTGTAGAATGCATTAGACTTTCATTTGACTCAATTAGCTTTGTTTGATTGTGTTTGACTTTCATTTGATTCAATTAGCTTTGTTGAATGCATTTGACTTTCATTTGATTCAAAAAGCTTTGTTTGAATGTGTTTGACTTTCATTTGATTCAATTACCTTTGTTTGAATGTGTTTGACTTTCATTTGATTCAATTAGCTTTGTTGAATGCATTTGACTTTCATTTGATTCAAAAATCTTTGTTTGAATGTGTTTGACTTTCATTTGATTCAATTAGCTTTGTAGAATGCATTAGAGTTTCATTTGATTCAATTAGCTTTGTTTGAATGCTTTTCATTTTCAATTGATTCAATTAGCTTTGTAAAATGCATTTGACTTTCATTTTATTAAATTAGCTTTGTGGAATGCATTTGACTTTCATATGATTTAAAAAGCTTTGTTTGAATACGTTTGACTTTTATTTGAATCAATTAGCTATGTTTGAATGTGTTTTACTTTCATTTGATTTAATTATCTTTGTAGAATGCATTTGACTCTCATGTGATTCAATTAGCTTTGATGAATGCATTTGACTTTCATTTAATTCAAAAAGCTTTGTTTGAATGTGTTTGACTTTCATTTGATTCAATTTGTTGTGAATCAAGAGGCTAATTCTTTTGAAGGGTCCAAGACACTTGTAGAAGGTCCAAATAGCTTCATTATGGGCTGCCCAAACAAGAAAATAAACAAGATAATAAACAAGGAAAGATCCAATAGCTTAAATTGGAAAGAAACAAGCACGAATTACAAAGAAGAAGAAATTGCGAAGTTCACTTTCGACGAGCACACAAGCTGCCACGCGCCGACTCCTAGCCCACGCGCCGACTTCCTAGCTCCGCCTTGGACCCACATTGACATTGGTCTGGCGCGTGCACCATATTGGTGGCGCGTGCAAAGAGTTTCGGCGACAGAACGAAAAGCATGATTTTCTTTACTTAGTTTTTTCTAGAGTTTTTGCTTGCAAGTTTTTACCTTTCACTTGAAAGGGTTTTTCTTGGTTTAAGCAATTAGGAATCTTCTTAATTTCTGTTATTTTATTTTAAAATAATTTCTAAGTCAATTAGGAATTGTTTTAAGAAGTTTTAGGTTAATTAGAACTAGTCTTATTACTAGTTTCCTAGTTCCATTAGAATTGGTTTTCCTATTCTATCTAGGATACTTTGGGATCAAGGCTAGGGTTTTTTCTAGTTTGAATAGACTTAGGAATAGTTAGTTTTAGTCTATAAATAAGGGATTTTTCGTGGCTTTGTACACAACAACAAAAACCAGAAAATTCAATACAAGTTTATTGTTTGTGTTTGCTTAATTGCTTACAAATTCTTTTGCTAGTTTTCAATTCAAGGAGTTGTTTTGATAATTAGAACGTTCAATTCTTAGTTCTAGGAGTAGTCTATGTTTTGTTCATCAAAGTACTTAGTTTCAGGAGTGGTCTAGGTAATTTGAGAGGCGTTGAATTCGTTCCAGGAGTGGTCGTTTTCAAAGTCATATCCGGTTTGTTATCTTTCAGTTGTTCGATTTTCTAACGAAATTCGAAGGGCTTTTGTTACTTGTGTGATTTTAGATTCTTTATTAAGTTAAGGGGTTTAAATCCACATCACAATTAGCTTTGTAGAATGCATTTGACTTTCATTTGATTCACTTAGCTTTGTTAAATGCATTTTACTTTCATACGATTCAAAAAGCTTTGTTTGAATGAGTTTGACTTTGATTTGATTCAATTAGCTTTGTTGAAAGCATTTCACTTTCATTTGATTCAAAATGGTTTGTTTGAATGTGTTTGACTTTCATTTGATTCAATTAGCTTTTAAAATGCATTTGACTTTCATTTGACTTTATTAGCTTTGTTGTATGCATATGACTTTAATTTTGATTCAAAAACTTTGTTTGAATGAGTTTGACTTTTATTTGAATCAATTAGCTTTGTTTGAATGTGTTTGACTTTCATTTGATTTAATTAGCTTTATAGAATGCATTTGACTTTCATTTGATTCAATGAGCTTTGTTGAAAGCATTTGACTTTCTTTTGATTAAAAACGCTTTGTTTGAATGTGGTTGACTTTCATTTGATTCAATTAGCTTTGTTTTATTGTGTTTGACTTTCATTTGATTTAATTAGCTTTGTAGAATGCATTTGACTTTCATTTGATTCAATATGATTTGAAAAAATGCATCTGACTTTCATTTTATTCAAATAGCTTCTTTGAATGCATTTGACTTTTAATATGATTCAAAAAAGCTTTGTTTGAATGTGTTTGACTTTCATTTGATTCAATTAGCTTTTTAGAATGCATTTGACTTTCATTAGATATTATTAGCTTTGTAGAATGCATATGACTTTAATTTTGAATCAAAAATTTGTTTGAACGAGTTTGGCTTTTATTTGAATCAATTAGCTTTGTTTGAATGTGTTTGACTTTCATTTGATTTAATTAGCTTTGTAGAATGCATTTGGCTTTCATTTGATTCAATATGATTTGTAGAATGCATTTGACTTTCATTTGACTCAAATAGCTTCTTTGAATGCATTTGACTTTAATTTGATTCAAAAAGCTTTGTTTGAATGTGTTTGACTTTCATTTGAATCAATTAGCTTTGTTTTAATGTGTTTGACTTTCATTTGATTTAATTACCTTTATAAAATGCATTTGACTCTCATTTGATTCAATTAGCTTTGTTGAATGCATTTGACTTTTATTTAATTTAAAAAGCTTTGTTTGAATGTGTTTGACTTTCTTTTGATTCAATTAGCTTTGTTGAATGCATTAGACTTTCATTTGATTCAAATAGCGTTGATGAAGATTCTACCTATAACATTGAAAACCTCTTTACTTATTTTGATGATGTGAATTTGAGGGCAATTTCTTTTGAAGAAGGGGAGAATGATGTGAATCAAGAGGCTAATTCTTTTGAAGGGTCCAAGACACTTGTAGAATGTCCAAATAGCTTCATTATGGGCTGTGATTAGGGGATTTTTTCCCCACCAATCACCATCTGACAAGTGGACCAATCACGTTCCGGCATGTGTCCGTCACATGGGCCAATAGGAGCCTGCCACGTGTCTAGCAATGATCCGTCCACTATGGACCAATTACGACACAACACGTGTCCTTCCCATGACACCTGGGATAACCGGTCACCTAGGCCCAACTTCCGAGGGAAGCCCAATCAACCCAAGGTTAACCTAAACTTAGATTGACACGTTTCCCGAGGTTATAAATACCTCCCTTAATCCTCATTAAGGGAGATTACACGCTAAAAACGCAGATTACACACATTAAACACTCTCACCTAGAGAGACCCAATCACTTTAATTTCCGCATTAATTACTCCTTAATCAAGTACTAACTTGACCGTCGGAGGCGGATCTCCAATCATCTGGAGCATCCGTTTGTTTTGCAGGTACAGGCGTCCGGTTCCAGTCTCGGAATTGTAACTCTCCCGCAGGACATCAGAAAACCCCGAAACATAAACTAATTACACGGCACCTATACGACTGCCCCCAAGGGAAACCACGTAGCCGTTTTTGAGACAAGGATAACTCTATCACTAACCAAACCAGTGGTAGCAGTTGGCATCTGAGTCAGATGATCGCCTGTATTACTTGGGATAAATGCAGGGGGTACCTCTTGAGTTAATAGCCAACAAACATTGGCGAATCAAAAGGTTCAGCTGGCCTCTGCCGCCTGGTACCTTTACTACTCAAGCAGGAGTGACGGCGACTGAGTAACTCCAAAGTTAACTCATAGTCACTCTCTCAAACTTAGTATGGAGCCTAAAAGGTATGAGTCGTCCGCCTGTTTTTAGCAAACAGGGGCTCTCAACCACTACTCCTGCTAGGTTAACAACTTATGTGTTAAAAGCCAACAAACATTGGCAAATAAAGGGGAACAACCGGTATCCACCGCTTGATACCTCTACTACTCAGTTACTTGGCGACTAGGTAACAATCATGTTTACTTGGTCACTCCTTAAAATTTTTAGTATGAAACTAAAAAGGTGTTCATACAACACCTGTTCACACTAGATTAAATATGGCGGGAAACAGTCGGCCTAGACGGCCTAAAGTTTCTAGCCTAAAAACATGACAAGTAGGAAACCACTTTCCTACTTGGTTAATTTTATGTGACAGAACCGCCTTCCTAAAGGGGATCCAGTCTTTAAAATGGTTCGAATACCGATTGGATAAATGGCCGACTGATCTTCTAGCCTGGAAACAGACAACCAGTCGTCCAGGGGCATAGGCAGCGTGACTAACTATCTGTACCTGTCTGCAACTATTGGCCATGTAAAACAGTCGGTATAGTGTACAATTGGATATCAGAATATTCAATACTTAAACAAATTTGAAGCAAAACAAAAAAAATTCATTAAAAAGAAGCCGGTCATTAAAGATCGGCAAAATATTCAGAGCCCTGGCCCCCTGGCCGGGTAAATACAAAACAAACGGCACGCAGGCCGTGGAAAGAAGACATAAAGCTTAAGAAGGGGCAGATCTTCAATATCAGCAGCTGCCGCCTGGTCAGCACTCTTCTTGCTGGACTCGGCTTCAACTGCATCCTTCTTCGATGCATTACCCCTAAGCGGCACAAGCGCCACTACCGGCTGCTCCTCCTCCTCCAACGCCTCTTCCTCAGCAGCCGCCAGGATCTCCTGATTATATCTATCAGAACACTAGCGGTACGTTTTTTCCCATGAGGCAAAGTCGGCTTGGGGAAGAGGCGGCCCCAAGTCATGCGCTGGATTTGAGCAGAGTCTTCCATCATCTCCTGGACCAGCTCTTTCTTTTCTTGCTCGGCCTTTTCCGAGAGCTCCTGAGTAAGACTCTTCTCCTGGGTCACCAGGCGTTCCTTTACGCTCGCCAAGGATTTCTCCAAGGTTTCGTATGAGGACATCTTTTGGCGAAGAGGTCTCAGCTCGGCCTTGAGGTTGTTGATGGTCGCCTCCAGCTCGCTATTCCTCTTCTGGGCCGCCTCTAACTGAGCCCGGATAGCGGCGGTAGCCTGCGCCTAATAATAAAGAATATCAATGGTCAGAACTTCATTTTGGGCAATTTGAAACATTTCCTTATCACAGTCAGAGGCGGCCATAGCTTTTGCAGCCTTTACCTCTTTGTTCTTCCGGTTAAGCGGCTTGCGAAGGCCGTTCACTCGGAGCAGGGCCTAAGTAAAAAGGGGAACAGGCGTCAGTTTCCAAACAAAAAGAAAACAGGCGTCCTGGAATTCAAATACTCAAAAATATGCTAAGTATACCTCAGCAAGGACCCCTGACCGCCTCCCTTTCAGCTGGAGGAACGGCCTTGATCATAGACTTGGCCACCTCGACCAAGTCAGGCTCCTGAGGGCCGGCTGCATCAAGCATAAACAAACGGATTAGACCTAGTAAAGAAGGAGCAAGTCTAAAATTTACAAGGACAATTTCATACTTCTAGGTGGCCAAGCTGGAGTTTTAGAAGAAGTGGCCGGCTGTTTCTCAGCCGCCGCATGTTTCCTGGCAGAACCAGGAGAGCTCACAACAGTCGTCCTCCGGGCCTTGGGTTCCGGCTGTTGGGAAGAAGAAGCTCTTGGAGCGCCCGTCTAAAAAAGAAGAAAAGAGTCAGTATATGCATAAACACAACTCCAAAAAGAGGGTGAAAGGTTCGAAGCCCACCAAGGGTGCCCCCTTGTTGGGGGAGTCGGTTGAAGACTGTTGCATGATGGAGGCCCGCAACATGGCCGCTGCAGTCTTGGAGGCGGTAATTTTGCTCATGGCGTCCGCTGCAAAAACAAATAGCAAAGTTAATAAAAGTCATAACAAGAAATGCACAAAACAGCAGAGTATTCGACAGGCCGGCTACCTCTTGAGCACCGACTGCTGAGGCCACAGGCGGCCAAAAAGTACTCGTCGTAGAGCCATTTGAAGCTCGGGACGCAGTGCAGGGGTACTTGCTCTCGTACCTCTGAAGTAGAGTTCACCTTCGACTCTACTTTGAAGAGTCCTTTATCTAGGATCTTTTTCTTAGCCTTGGGGGAACAGGCGGCATGCTGCGGTCGCCTGCAAGAAGGGGCGGATTCCTGTTCCACCTGTTGAAGCGCTTATTCAGCTCTGTGTCTGAACTCTCAATGATGAGGAAGGTGCTCCGCCAGTCCTTCCATTTGTTTGCTTTTCCTCTCGTCATGAGGTAGCCCCTGTGGCTCGTCAATTGATACCAGCCGGTACCGCCTGCCTTAGGGGTCCGGCTGAGGTAGTTCATGTGGGCGAAAGCCTCGAAGCTCGGCTCCACCCCGTGCAGTTCGCACCCGGCCACATAGCCGAGTACGTTGACCCAGGAGTTCGGGGCTAACTGCCATAACCCCAACTCATACCCATCCAAGATCCGCTGAACAGCTGGATGTAGTGGGAAGCGCAGCCCAGCCTTGTTGACCGCCTCGTAGCAGCCAAAGCAGGCGCCATCATAACTGGTACCAGCCGGCCATACGACTGTGTGATGTGTAGGCAAGGTGAGAAACTTGTTTACAAACGGTCTGGAATGCGTGTTGTGTTTAGTTTAATTTAGAAGTATCAATGTGGAGTAACTAAGAAGGATTAGGGGAACTCTCACCCTTAACCTTGAGGATATAACAATGAGGAACACTCACTCACTTGTTTGGGCGTAGTAGTGATTAGGGAACTCTCACCTATTCGACAACTACCAGTTTAAGTCTTAGGAACTCTCACTAAAACACAAACTCTTCAAATTGAGGTAACTCTCAAATTTGGAAAATAAACCTGACTAGCACAAGTCAAATTTAGATCATACACTCGTGTGTTTTTTCGCAAATTTTCCGGGGTGCCTTTCATTGATCATTAGCATGCTATTTATAGCTTTTAGTACATCATTTAATCGCCACCACACTTAGCTAAAACAAACAACAAATCAGAAATAACAAAGCTGGGTAGATTAAGTGGCTCATAACCGTCCAACCTAATCCCCATTACAAGTAATTATTACTCTAATTAAGAAAGCTTATCACAAGGGAAACATAGCAAAAAATAAGGGAAGAACGTTCAGAAAATTGACTCCAAACTGCTGTTCAAATTCTTCCTTCAAAGTAGCCTTGAAATGCGCCTTTGTAACCTCCCAATTAAGCCTTCATTCAAGCTCCTTTATTACGAAATTAAACCAGCTTGAAACTCTCCTTAAAGTATGCATTAAATCAGCCTACATTCCCCCATTACTGAGGTAAATAGTCACGCTCAATATGGTGCAACCATTTGAGGAATTATATGGACCGTGCATGCCAAAATCCATAGGAGTAGCATCGAAGAAAGACTTGGACAAAATCAATTCCCTAACATTCAACTCTTGGACTGGAATATTCGAACCTTGACCACTTTGGTCATCCTCCCCTTCTTCAAAGGGAATTGCCCTCAACTCTTCATCATTATAGTACGGTGCTAGATCCCCCACATTGAATGTGCTTGAGACGCCATACTTTCCTCCTAAATCTACCTTGTAGGCATTGTCATTGATCTTTTCCACTATCTCAAATGGACCCTCGGCTCGTGGCATGAGCTTGTTCTTCCTTTGATTGGGAAACCTTTCCTTCCTCTTGTAG
The DNA here is from genome assembly GCF_001683475.1 of Chenopodium quinoa. Taxonomy (NCBI): domain Eukaryota; kingdom Viridiplantae; phylum Streptophyta; class Magnoliopsida; order Caryophyllales; family Amaranthaceae; genus Chenopodium; species Chenopodium quinoa. The sequence goes on from NW_018745639.1 coordinate 34,062, forward strand.
ATCCACACTAAGTCACCAACTTCAAAACTTCTCACGTTTTTGACTCTCTTGTTGGCTTGCTTCTTATAGATTTCATTAGCCTTCTCGATGTTCTTCCTTACTTCCTTGTGGATTTTCACCATGAACTCGGCTTGTTCCTTGGCACCTCCATGCACGAACTTGTCTCGAGGCAGCGCTATGAGATCAATTGGAACATAAGGATTAGAACCATAGACTACTTCAAAAGGAGAATAATTTGTAGTAGCGCTAGGAGTTCTATTGTAAGCAAACTCGGCATGAGCGAGTTTGACATCCCAATCTTTGGTGCTCTTACTAACCAAGGTCCTAAGCAAAGAATCTAGTACCCTATTCACCACCTCGGTTTGGCCATCGGTTTGGGGGTGATGTGAGGTAGAAAACAGCAACTTGGTTCCCATAAGACGCCACAAGGACTTCCAAAAATGACTTTGGAACTTTGTATCTCGATCTGAAACAATGGTGCGTGGGATTCCATGGAAACGAACAACCCCATCAAAATATAATTTCGCCACCTTCGTAGCATCCTCGGTTTTATGACAAGGGACAAAGTGAGCCATTTTTGAAAAACGATCAACTACCACCATGATTGAGTCCTTACCTCTTTGAGTTCTAGGTAAAGCCATAATGAAATCCATGCTTATGTCTTCCCAAGGTCTCTCCGGAATTGGCAATGGCTTGTAAAGACCTTTGTGAAACACCATCTTTGCCCTTTGACAAGTAGAGCAACGCGCTACAACACGGTGAACAGTGGATTGCATATTAGGCCAATAAAAGTGAGCTTGAAGAAGCTCCATAGTCTTTTGAACTCCGAAATGGCCTGCTAGACCTCCTCCATGCGCTTCATGAATCAACAAGCTTCGAATTGGACATTTAGGAATGCATAACCTATTTCCCTTAAAAAGAAAATCATTTTGTAAGGAAAATAATTCATAACTACCATTCACGCATTTCTCCAAAATGACCTTGAAATCATCATCTTCCTTGTAGTATTCCTTGATTAATTCGAACCCAAGGACTTTCGCCTCAACGACTCCAAGTAAAGTATGCCTTCGAGATAAGGCATCCGCAACAACATTCGCCTTTCCACTCTTGTACTTTGATGAAAAGTTAAATGTTTGCAAGAATTCCACCCACTTTGCATGTCTCGAATTCAACTTCTTTTGGCCATGGATGAACCTCAAAGATTCATGGTCAGAATGAAGTATGAAGGGTTGTGGTCTCAAGTAGTGCGACCAATGATTCAAAGCTCGCACCATTGCATAGAACTCCTTATCATAGGTGGAATAATTCAGCTTGCCTTGGCTCAATTTCTCACTAAAGTAGGCAATAGGACGCCCTTCTTGAATCAACACGGCACCAATCCCCTTTCCGCTTGCATCACACTCAACTTCAAATGGTTTTGAAAAATCTGGAAGTGCTAGGATGGGTTTATTGCACATTTTTTCTTTGATCACTTCAAATGCCTTTTGAGCTTGAGGAGTCCACTCAAATGAGCCCTTCTTTGTGCACTCGGTGATAGGGGTCATGAGAGTGCTGAAATTACGAATGAACCTCCTATAAAAGGAAGCTAATCCATGGAAAGAACGGACCTCCGTGAGTGTCTTTGGACTAGGCCATGATTGAATAGCCTCAATCTTGCTAGGATCAACTTTCACTCCTTCTCCTGAAACAATGTAACCAAGAAAAGTGACCTCATATAGCATAAAATTACATTTTTCAAGTTTTCCATACAATTTTTGTTCTCTCAAAACCGCGAAAACTTTAAATAAATGTATCAAATGTTCGTCCCCATTTTTGCTATAAATAAGGATATCATCAAGGTACACCACCACGAATTTTCCAAGGAAAGGCCGCAACACCTCGTTCATCAACCTCATGAAAGTGCTAGGTGCGTTGGTGAGTCCAAATGGCATCACGAGCCACTCATACAAGCCGTGCTTGGTTTTGAAAGCGGTCTTCCATTCATCTCCTTTTCTCATCCGAATTTGATGATAACCACTCCTCAAATCCACTTTTGAAAACCACGTCGAGCCACTCAGTTCATTAAGCATGTCATCTAGTCTTGGAATTGGAAACCTATACTTGATAGTATGTTAACAGCCCTACTATCAATACACATACGCCATGTACCATCCTTTTTAGGGACCAAAAGAGCAGGAACAGCACACAGACTCATAGACTCACGTACATACCCCATACTCATCAACTCCTCAATTTGTCGTTGCAATTCCTTAGTTTCCAAGGGATTACACCTATAGGCAGGTTTGTTAGGCAAAGGAGCACCGGGAATGAGGTCAATTTGATGTTCAATTCCCCTCAAAGGTGGTAACTCTTTCGGTAACTCATCGGGAAAAACATCCTCAAAATCCTTAATCAACTGAGCTAATTTGGGATTTTGACTCACAAAATTTTCGTGGATCTCTTTAGAGTACAACAAGTATAATTCCTCCTCACCATCAATTTCCCTTTCAAATTCCTTAAGGGTAAGCAATGACACCTCCTTTGATTGTTTAGGATTTTGTGAAAACCGCGGGGGTGGTAAGGGGTGCAATTTTTTTTGTTTTCCTTGGTGAGTTATAGTGTAAGTGTTATGGTACCCATCATGTTGAGATTTTCGATCAGTTTGCCAAGGTCTACCAAGCAAAATGTGACAAGCATCCATAGACACAACATCACACAGTTGAGTATCATGATAAGACCCAATAGAAAAACTAACCATGCATTGTTTCCTAACCCCCGTGCTAGAATTAGAGTCCAACCAACTCAACTTATAATGATGTGGGTGATTTGTCGTTGTAAGACCAAGTCTAACTATCAAGGTTTTGGAAACTGTGTTTGCCTCACTACCACCATCAACAATTAAATCACATACCTCGCCTTTAATCTTGCACTTGGTAATGAAAATATGTTGCCTTTGCGATGCTAAGGGTTCGTCAACGCGAGCTTGCAACGCCCTTCTCACAACCAGATTTATTTTGGTCTCTTCTTCAGGGAAACATTGCTCTTCCTCCCCGTCCCCTTCAGTAGAATTCACGTCCTCCACTTCTTCAACCTCGAAATCCTCCCAATTGATAGTTTGGTTAGCAATAAGCTTTACCTCTTGTATGGTCAAAGCTCTGGAATTTGGACAATCCTTCTTAAAATGACCCCTTCCTCCGCACTTGTAACAAATAATGTCACTCATTTTGAAATCTTTCTTGTCCTTCTTAGGTGGATCGTTGGCTTTGACAAAAGAAGAACCATCCTTGACAGGGAAGGTTGGTCTTCGTGCCGCTTGAGGGGTGACAATCGGCTTCTTCTTCTTCCTTTTTGAATCAAACTTGATCACAAATTTGCAAGCTTCAGCAAAGGTTAAATTGGTGTAACCTTCAAGTTTGTCTTGCAACTCTTGATCCAACCCAGCCACGAAACGTCCCATCTAAAGTTCTTCATTCACCGTGATTTCACACACGATAGAAAGTCTGTCAAACTCTTTGATGTAGTCCTCAGACGATTCTCCATTTTGTTGCAAAGTGCTCCACTTCACATATTGACTTTGCTTGAAATTGTGAGGAATAAAACGATCCCTCATCCTTTTCTTCAACTTGCTCCAAGTAGAAATGGACGCCTTACCCCTAAGAGTACGCCCCCTTTGCTCTCCTTGTAGCCAATTATCTCCATAGCCTTTCAACTTCACCTTGGCCATCTTGTATTTTTGGAACTCCTCTTGAATGTCCTTGTAATCAAAATACCTCTCCAAGGATTTCTCCCATTCCAAGTACTTTTCTAGATCAAGTGTCCCATCAAAGGCAGGGACGTCCACTTTGAGACTCCTATCTTCCCTCCTAGGTGGAGGGTCTTCGCCTTGATCTCTCCTATCATGCTCGTTCATGAGCCTTGCCATTAAGGCAGTCAGGTTCCCTTGTAGATTGGCGTTGGTCTCGACCAACCTCTCTTGACTAGCAATGGATCGATTAAGAGCTTCCAAAGCTGTCCTCAAGTCTTGATTTTCTCCCATGGTATGTAGGTATTCGACCCCTTTGGAAGAATTTAAGAAAACTCTCCCCCTACCTGACGCGCCAAATGATGTGTAGGCAAGGTGAGAAACTTGTTTACAAACGGTCTGGAATGCGTGTTGTGTTTAGTTTAATTTAGAAGTATCAATGTGGAGTAACTAAGAAGGATTAGGGGAACTCTCACCCTTAACCTTGAGGATATAACAATGAGGAACACTCACTCACTTGTTTGGGCGTAGTAGTGATTAGGGAACTCTCACCTATTTGACAACTACCAGTTTAAGTCTTAGGAACTCTCACTAAAACACAAACTCTTCAAATTGAGGTAACTCTCAAATTTGGAAAATAAACCTGACTAGCACAAGTCAAATTTAGATCATACACTCGTGTGTTTTTTGCAAATTTTCTGGGGTGCCTTTCATTGATCATTAGCATGCTATTTATAGCTTTTAGTACATCATTTAATCGCCACCACACTTAGCTAAAACAAACAACAAATCAGAAATAACAAAGCTGGGTAGATTAAGTGGCTCATAACCGTCCAACCTAATCCCCATTACAACTAATTATTACTCTAATTAAGAAAGCTTATCACAAGGGAAACATAGCTAAAAATAAGGGAAGAACGTTCAGCAAATTGACTCCAAACTGCTGTTCAAATTCTTCCTTCAAAGTAGCCTTGAAATGCGCCTTTGTAACCTCCCAATTAAGCCTTCATTCAAGCTCCTTTATTACGAAATTAAACCAGCTTGAAACTCTCCTTAAAGTATGCATTAAATCAGCCTACATTCCCCCACTACTGAGGTAATTAGTCACGCTCAATATGGTGCAACCATTTGAGGAATTATATGGACCGTGCATGCCAAAATCCATAGGAGTAGCATCGAAGAAAAGACTTGACAAAATCAATTCCCTAACGTTCAACTCTTGGACTGGAATATTCGAACCTTGACCACTTTGGTCACTGTGTCTTCTGGATCCGGCACCAACACTAAAAAGCCGGGGCCCATTGTGTGGTTTGCGATAAAGCTCTCCACTTTCTCTTGCATGGCCGTGATCCGGCCCCGAGGTACCGTGTAGTAGTAGGGGGTATTTTTCTCTCGGTGAGAGGCGGATGGCTCCGCCCAATCGTCCCCCTTCTCAACTGCGTGAGAAAGCCTCGCCTCTTGTAGGCGACTGTTTTTCTCTTCTGTGTCCAGGAAGCATGGCCAGAAGAGCTAGACTCGGAATCGTCCTCTGACGAGTCCGAAGAGGACGACTCCTCCCCTCTCCCGGAGGGGCCCGCCTCCTCTCCTCTAAAAGGAGCAGGAGAAAATGTAGAATTGTCAACTGTAAAATGGCAAGGGGTCACTTTAACTCCTCCCTCAGAACTGCCGGATTTCAAGCCGCTTTGTTTCACTTCCACATCTGGCGCCTGGTCAGATGTTTCACTAATCGGTACCCTGTGGGAGGAGCCGTCTGAGTTTGAGATCCTGGCAGTCTTTTTTGTTCTGGCCATCACGCTCTGCATAGACACAGATACAGTCGGACTTTGTATAAAGGGCAAAGATGGGTCCAGAAAAGGGCAGGCGGCACTCCTAGTCCTAGATTCAGCCGGTCATCTTGTCAGATTCAAACCTAGGTCGTGTCGTGTGCTTCCGTGGTGCCATTTCAAAAAAGAATAAAGTAAAGAGAAAATTAAGAGTAAGAGAACCGACGGTTACCTGAACGAGTGACGATTGATGAAGTTCTGAAAATCCTTTGCAGTCGGCTTGTCAGAGCAGGCGGTAGGCAGAAAGAGTCCAAAATGTCAGAGCAAGTTCAGGGGTCCGAATGTTCTCTCACAAAGTTTTCAAGTGTGAAAATGACCGAAGTCAACACTCCTTTATATAGGCAAAGGGTCACTTCCAGAATTCAAAATTTTTGGCGGGAGAATCTCTCGGCCTCTCGCCGAGTGACACCTATAGCAGGCCGTCGCCTGTTACAGGGCGATACCTGTCACAGGTAACACGTGACCAGTCACGTGCCACCTGTGAGGGGCAAATGATTAGGGGATTTTTCCCCACCAATCACCATCTGACAAGTGGACCAATCAGGTTCCGCCATGTGTCCGTCACATGGGCCAATAGGAGCCTGCCACGTGTCTAGCAATGATCCGTCCACTATGGACCAATTACGACACGACACGTGTCCTTCCCATGACACCTGGGATAACCGGTCACCTAGGCCCAACTTCCGAGGGAAGCCCAATCAACCCAAGGTTAACCTAAACCTAGATTGACACGTTTCCCGAGGTTATAAATACCTTCCTTAATCCTCATTAAGGGAGATTACACGCTAAAAACGCAGATTACACACATTAAACACTCTCACCTAGAGAGACCCAATCACTTTAATTTCCGCATTAATTACTCCTTAATCAAGTACTAAAATGACCGTCGGAGGCGGATCTCCAATCATCCGGAGCATCCGTTTGTTTTGCAGGTACAGGCGTCGGTTCCAGTCTCGGAATTGTAACTCTCCCGCAGGACATCAGAAAACCCCGAAACAGGCTTCCCAAACAAGAAAAATAAACAAGATAATAAACAAGGAAAGATCCAATAGCTTAAATTGAAAGAAACAAGCACGAATTACAAAGAAGAAGAAATTGTGAAGTTCACTTCCGACGAGCACACATGCTGTCACGCACCAACTCCAGGCCCACGCGCCTACTCCCTAGCTCCGCCTTGGACCCATCTTGACATTGGTCAGGCGCGTGCACCACCTTGGTGGCGCGTGCAAAGAGTTTCGGCGACAGAACGAAAAGCATGATTTTCTTTACTTAGTTTTTTCTAGAGTTTTTGCTTGCAAGTTTTTACCTTTCACTTGAAAGGGTTTTTCTTGGTTTAAGCAATTAGGAATCTTCTTAATTTCTGTTATTTTATTTTAAAATAATTTCTAAGTCAATTAGGAATTGTTTTAAGAAGTTTTAGGTTAATTAGAACTAGTCTTATTACTAGTTTCCTAGTTCCATTACAATTGGTTTTCCTATTCTATCTAGGATACTTTGGGATCAAGGCTAGGGTTTTTTCTAGTTTGAATAGACTTAGGAATAGTTAGTTTTAGTCTATAAATAAGGGATTTTTCGTGGCTTTGTACACAACAACAAAAACCAGAAAATTCAATACAAGTTTATTGTTTGTTTTGCTTAATTGCTTACAAATTCTTTTGCTAGTTTTCAATTCAAGGAGTTGTTTTGATAATTTAGAACGTTCAATTCTTAGTTCTAGGAGTAGTATAAGTTTTGTTCTTCAAATTACTTAGTTCCAGGAGTGGTCTAGGTAATTTGAGAGGCGCTTGAATTCGTTCCAGGAGTGGTCGTTTTCAAAGTCATATCCGGTTTGTTATCTTTAAGTTGTTCGATTTTCTAACGAAATTCGAAGGGCTTGTTCACTTGTGTGATTTTAGATTCTTTATTAAGTTAAGGGTTTAAATCCACATCACAATTGGCGTTGTAGAATGCATTAGACTTTCATTTGATTCAATTAGCTTTGTTTGATTGTGTTTGACTTTATTTGATTCAATTAGCTTTGTTGAATGCATTTGACTTTCATTTGATTCAAAAAGCTTTGTTTGAATGTGTTTGACTTTCATTTGATTCAATTACCTTTGTTTGAATGTGTTTGACTTTCATTTGATTCAATTAGCTTTGTTGAATGCATTTGACTTTCATTTGATTCAAAAAGCTTTGTTGAATGTGTTTGACTTTCATTTGATTCAATTAGCATTGTAGAATGCATTAGAGTTTCATTTGATTCAATTAGCTTTGTTTGAATGCTTTTCATTTTCAATTGATTCAATTAGCTTTGTAAAATGCATTTGACTTTCATTTGATTAAATTAGCTTTGTGGAATGCATTTGACTTTCATATGATTTAAAAAGCTTTGTTTGAATATGTTTGACTTTTATTTGTATCAATTAGCTATGTTTGAATGTGTTTTACTTTCATTTGATTTAATTTGCTTTGTAGAATGCATTTGAATTTCATTTGATACAATTAGCTTTAATGAATGCATTTTACTTTGATTTGATTCTAAAAGCTTTGTTTGAATGTGTTTGACTTTCATTTGATTCAATTGGCGTTGTAGAATGCATTAGACATTCATTTGATTCAATTAGCTTTGTTTGATTGTGCTTGACTTTCATTTGATTCAATATGCTTTGTAGAATGCATTTGACTTTCATTTGATTTAAATAGCTTTTTTGAATGTGTTTGATTTCATTTGATACAATTAGCTTTATAGAATGCATTTGACTTTCATTTGATTCTAAAACCATTGTTTGAATGTGTTTGACTTTCATTTGATTCAATTACCTTTGTTTGAATGTTTTGACTTTTATTAGATTCAATTAGCTTTGTAGAATGCATTTGACTTTCATTTGATTCACTTAGCTTTGTTAAATGCATTTTACTTTCACGATTCAAAAAGCTTTGTTTGAATGAGTTTGACTTTCATTTGATTCAATTAGCTTTGTTGAAAGCATTTCACTTTCATTTGATTCAAAATGCTTTGTTTGAATGTGTTTAACCTTCATTTGATTCAATTAGCTTTTAAAATGCATTTGACTTTCATTTGACTTTATTAGCTTTGTTGTATGCATATGACTTTAATTTTGATTCAAAAACTTCGTTTGAATGAGTTTGACTTTCATTTGAATCAATTAGCTTTTTTGAATGTGTTTGACTTTCATTTGATTTAATTAGCTTTATAGAATGCATTTGACTTTCATTTGATTCAATGAGCTTTGTTGAAAGCATTTGACTTTCTTTTGATTAAAAAAGCTTTGTTTGAATGTGGTTGACTTTCATTTGATTCAATTAGCTTTGTTTTATTGTGTTTGACTTTCATTTGATTTAATTAGCTTTGTAGAATGCATTTGATTTTCATTTGATTTAATATGATTTGAAAAATGCATCTGACTTTCATTTGATTCAAATAGCTTCTTTGAATGCATTTGACTTTTAATATAATTCAAAAAGCTTTGTTTGAATGTGTTTGACTTTCATTTGATTCAATTAGCTTTTTAGAATGCATTTGACTTTCATTTGACTTTATTAGCTTTGTAGAATGCATATGACTTTAATTTTGAATCAAAAATTTGTTTAAACGAGTTTGGCTTTATTTGAATCAATTAGCTTTGTTTGAATGTGTTTGACTTTCATTTGTTTAATTAGCTTTGTAGAATGCAGTTGGCTTTCATTTGATTCATTATGATTTGTAGAATGCATTGACTTTCATTTATTCAAATAGCTTCTTTGAATGCATTTGACTTTAATTTGATTCAAAAGCTTTGTTTGAATGTGTTTGACTTTCATTTGAATCAATTAGCTTTGTTTGAATTGTTTGACTTCATTTGATTTAATTAGCTTTATTAAATGCATTTGACTCTCATTTGATTCAATTAGCTTTTTGTTGAATGCATTTGACTTTTATTTGATTTAAAAAGCTTTGTTTGAATGTGTTTGACTTTCTTTTGATTCAATTAGCATTGTAGAATGCATTAGACTTGCATTTGATTCAAATAATGTTGTGTGATTTGTTTGACTTTCATTTGGTTAATTAGCTTTGTTGAATGCATTTGACTTTCATTTGATTCATAAAGTTTTGTTTGAATGTGTTTGACTTTTTGATTCAATTAGCTTTGTAGAATGCATTAGACTTTCATTTGATTTAATTAGCTTTGTTTGAATGCTTTTCACTTTCAATTGATTCAATTAGCTTTGTAGAATTTTGACTTTCATTTGATTAAATTAGGTTTTTGAATGCATTTGACTTTCATATGATTCAAAAACCTTTGTTTGAATGTGTTTGACTTTTATTTGAATCAATTTCCTATGTTAAAATGTGTTTTACTTTCATTTGATTTAATTATCTTTCTAGAATGCATTTGACTTCATTTGATTCAATTAGCTTTGATGAATGCATTTGACTTTCATTTGATTCAAAAAGCTTTGTTTGAATGTGTATGACTTTCATTTGATTCAATTGGCGTTGTAGAATGCATTAGACTTTCATTTGATTCAATTAGCTTTGTTTG
>NW_018745640.1:0-21701 GCF_001683475.1 Chenopodium quinoa
GCCGACATGATTAAGGAAGGAGCCCCAAACGCTACCAAATCTGATTTTGCAGAAGCTTTCGAACAAATAGAATATATACAATTGAGAGTAATTGATAAGAGAGAATTAATCAGTCTGTATTATTTCATAGAGTGGGGATATATATATACATACAATATAACTAGGATTTGTTTAGATAACAATAAACCCTAGATCTAGAACATTCCAATTTGATAAAGGAGGAAAATGGATATCCACACATAATATTTCATAACAAAAACCACAGCAATGTCAGATGAACCCTAAACTTAATTTTTTTTTCTTTTCAAAAACTAGCCCACTCCGACAGTTCAAGACTCCCAACCCCACGGCCACCCCAACAACCGCCCTCCGGCAGCCCCTCCTCCCCACCAACACCGCCGGGACCCCCATCCCTACCTCCACCCAGCGAAAATTGACCCCCCCCTTCCGCTAAAGCCACCCCTAATCCTACCCCTAACCCACGAAACCATCCCCTCCACTTTTCCGGCGTCGAACAACCCCGTATGAATAAGAATTCACTTAATATGGATGTGGTGTAGAATATACGCTACTTGGTTGACTCGCATACATCACAATCGTCAAAACCACCATTAATGGACCTCAAATTTTAGTAGAAATTCAATTTTTTAGGGAAAGGTGGGGCGATTTTCGCTGGGTGGGGATGGAGATAGCGATTCTAGCAGTTTGGGTGGGTTGAACAGGTTGCAGAAAGGATGGAGCAGATGGGGTTGGAGAATTGCCGTGAGGGTTGGGGGTGGTGCCTTGGGGATGACGTAGGCTGGTTTTTTTTTTTTTTTTTTTCTTTTTTAATATTTTATTTATTTATTAATTTTTTTAAAGAAAATTATATCAATCACAAAGTGACACGTAGCATCTTATACCAATAGGTTAGGGACCAATAGAATAAGATGTCATAAAGGTAGGATTATTAGATATTAATTCAAAAGTGGGATTATTAGATATTAATTCAAAAGTGGGATTATTACTAGCGAACCGACTAAAGGTAGGATTATTAGAATCAATTTTTTCTATAATATAATAGTAGTGGATCCTTAAAAAAAAAAAAAAAAGTGCTTACAATTATTATGAAGCAGACGTAAAGTGAATGTATTGCGGTTATTATGAACTGGCGACTTTTATACGCATGAAACTGGTGTTATATGGAATATAGAGACTCTAATATTAACATAGTAACTTTATTTTTAAATAGTAACCTTTTATTAAAACTTGTGTGACATTTAATATTATATTGTAAACCTGAAATACGACGTTATGTTAAACATAGTGACCTTATTTTTAAGGACTTTTTGTGAAAAACTACCTTATGCATTCCAATTTTTGTGAAAAACTACCTTATTAAAAAAATGTTGTAAGAAACTACCTTATAACACTAAATGTTGTAAGAAAACTACCTCATAAACACTAAATGTTGTAAGAAGTTACCTTTTGCCGGATTAATTCATTAAACAAGGGACGTTTAATGACCCATCTTCAATCATTTTTTTTCTCCTTCTCCCACCCAATTTCTCCATAGCCCGCATATAAACCCTAGTTTCCCTTCTCTTTCATTGTTAAATCAAGCACATAGTAGCAACTTACAACATCTAGTTTTTTAAGATAGTTTCTTACAACAATTTTTTTATAAGGTATTTTTTCACAAAAGCCCTATTTTTAATATAGTATACTTTATTATTTATATTGACCAATATATAAAAATTTCATTAATAAAAATAAAATAACCTCTTATAGCCTATAATATCACAATGACTTTCATTTCATCATAATAACCTTTATTTTAATATAGTGACATTTTAATTTTATTAAAAGGATCTTGCTAACAAACGCCTCCGGGGCGTTGGATAAACATTTAAAATATTGCCTAAAATGGTATTAATTTGGGAAAGCATGACAAAATCACGCGTCGATCGATGTAATTAATATTCATTTTAATTTTAATCTTTCTACTTTTAGCTAGCTTATCCAACGCCTCCAGGCTATTCCCTAGCTTTTTCCATATTTAAAAAAACAGACATAGTGTCTCTAATATTAATGGTCCACAATTTATTAAGGTGGACCAGGTCCATTTAAGAGTTTGTACTGAAACGGAAGGAGTATTCTATGATAGAAATTGGGTAGTGTATAATCATGTGTATTTATTATAAAAGTACGCCTAAAATGCACACACAAAAAAAAACAAAAAAAAAATCTCATTATTATTGATGTAGTAAAAATGAGTTGATCAATAAAAATAACTAAATAAGTTTAAAGTCGTGTTATTTTCATCTTAAATAAATGGACCAACATTTGATAATTATAATTTTAATTCATCAATAAAATAATTTTAGTATAGCTAAAATAAGTTAAAGTCAACTAAACAAAAAAATTTAGTTTAGTATGTAGGAGTACGTTTAGGTTTTGGTTGAATATTTTTAAATGAAGAAATGTCTATATTAGATCGTTTCGCCCAATACGTTAATTCTTAATTATTACCTACTTATAAACTATTGCTACTAGTCATCAATTAATGGTAATCGTACAAGATAATGAATTATTGGATCTAGTTCCCCAACCAGTTTTGTTATCGGATTGGTTACCCTAGCCATCAGATTAAATATTAGATTTGACTAGGTTTTCTGATTTCAAAATTTCGGATAATTTTGCTCAGCACTAGTTGCTGCAAATAATTGGTGTCGGCCTACATTGGGGGTTTTATTAGAGTCGGTTTGGTTGTATTTATGTTAATATTATATTTATGTTAAGTTTATCTTTTTAATTATGCTAATTAAGTTTCCTAATGTATTGTGTATATATATGTGATAATTATCAATGCAAAAGGCTAAGCCGTTTTCTCCAGATTCCTTGAATTTAACATGGTATCACAACCTCTCTAAAATTTAGAGATTTCTCGATCCTGGTTTGTTCATCAGTCGGCTTTGCATATCGCTAAGAATCCAGTGTTTCATGAACGTACGAAACATATAGAGTTAGACTGTCATTTTGTTTGTGATGAGTTGATAAACGGTAATATTTCTACCTCAATATGTTTCGACAGGTCATCAGTTGACAATATTCTCACCAAGGCTCTTGGACGTCAACAGTTTTGGTTTTCTGTTACGCAAGTTGGGCATTTGTGACTTAACATGCTCCAACTTTAGGGGGAGTATTAGAGTCGGTTTGGTTGTATTTATGTTTAATATTGTATTTATGTTAAGTTTTATCTTTTTAGGAGTTTTAGGCTAATTAAATTTCCTAATGTATTGTGTATATATATGATAATTATCAATGCAAAAGGCTAAGCCGTTTTCTCCTAATTTCTTTGAGTTTAACAGGTTTAGGGTTTCATGTTTTTGCTTACCAACTTGTGGGGCTTTATACTTCTCGGTTTAATAACTCAATTGTCATGCAAATATGCAATAACGTATCTATCTATCTTTTATGAACAATTAACCTAGGTTCGAAAATTTTGTGGTCATTCGTTCCCCTCTCATTGCTTGTGGTAGCGCTTTCATAAACTAGTCTACTTTGGTGATGCTTGGCTTCAATTCATTATATTTGTTTCTAGGATATAATAAAATAAGGAGTAATGGTACTTTGCAATTCTACCTCTTCCCATAAATTCAGTTTGTCAACAACGTAGTCTATTCTTGGCCTTAAAAACTCACCAAATATAATAACTTTGGACTCTAGTTTTGCGTCGATTTTCAAGTCCTACAATTTACCCTTTTATAAAGAATATGACATAAAAAGTTTTAACATATTTGTGGTATGAAAAACAGTTTCCAACATGAGCCATGTGGCCCATGTATTACTAGTGATTATTTACTGGTTCGGATTCAATTGACTTTACTAAAATTTATTTGAACTGAACTGATTGGAGCTGAACTGAACTGAGTTGAAATGAATATTTTATGAGAGAGGGAAATTAGGAGCTGAACTGAACTGAACTTATTGGAGTTGAACTGAACTGATTGGAGCTGAACTGAAATTAAGTAAATATGAACAGGCCCTAAATTTTCCTTCCCACATTAATTTTTGATTTCCCTTGATCGTCGACCATTTTTCATTCAATATTTTGCGTACATTATTTGCTATTGTCAAAAAAAAAAAAAAAAAAATTGCGTACATGTGCAAGCTAAGAAGAACTTGTTTGCTTTATAAACTTATTAAATGATCGTACCAATCATCTATCTGCTTATCGATAACAACTTTGTATGTTTATGTTAACGTTGTTTGAATGTGACATGAACTATTTAGTTTTCACAAGCTTATACAAAATATAATTGTTGATGTGCTTGTGTTTTGCGTGGTTGCATAAGTTCTAAAGATGGTCCAAATAATTAAAAAGATTGCTATCAATTAATCAATGCTATTACACATAACTTATGAACCCTTCTTTAATAAAGGTAGTAAGGATGCCATTTTTCAAATCTTTCAAACAATTTTTATTGAGGGTTGAAGATGATTGGTGTTTCATTCGTTTCATTAATGTGATTCTAGTGTAGCTTTCCTTCTTTTCTATCAAATTTGACCTCTTCAAATTAAATTGGATAAGTAACATAAGTTCATCTTTCAAGGCCTAGCGTTATCAATGGCCATATTTTATAACTGACTTTTCCATTAGCTATTAATTAAGAATGTTCAAGTAGTCATAGGTGCTTGGATATCCGTTTTATTCTTGTTGACTAGTAGAAAGCTAGCTTTTCTCCAGAAAAGACACAAGCTAATAAGACTTTATTGGTTGTTACTCTGTTTGGCGACTCCATTGGGGAGGATTTTTATTTTAATTCCTAAAATTTATTTCGGCAATGATTTAGAATGAGTGGATGAAACTCGAAAAAGTTCTAAGTATTTCATGTGCGTAATTTTGATTAATAATATTGTCATATGCATAAAAAAGATCTCATTGGAAAGTCAATATTGTATAACTAATATATAAAGCTAAACTTTTAGCTAGGCCACGGGACAGCGACACTTGGCGCTTTAACTTTTCGCCAAGTGTCGTGCCACGTAGGCGACATATAACGCTAGATAAGAGAATTTAAAATAGATTTTTGTAAGATAAAAAAAGTTATTTAGAGTTTTATTTCTGATAAAAAGTTATTTATAGTTTTATTTCTGATAGGACTTCTAATTTTCCATATGAATAAGTAGATTGTAACTTTAAAAATATATCTTATAAATATGTTAAATTAAATTTATATCATAAAATTTATAAAGTTGTACAAAACAAGACTTATTTGTGATACACTTTAATCAACCAAAACAAAACTTGGCATTTTGATTTTTCGCCAAGTGTCACGTCATGTAAACAACAAATATGAATTAGTGTGACACGCATAAGATAAATAATTATAACTTTTAAATACTTTTAACAGAACTTTAACCCGTCTTTATAAGTAGCGAATTAATGTAAGGATTTTTAAAACATAAAGATATATATTGCGGAGGGAACTCGGGGCATCGCCCGGGGTACGTACTAGTTTATATAATATTAATTGACAAGGGTTGATAAGGTTTACGGAAGTTAATTTTACAATTAATATATACTCCTTCTGTCCCTAATTGTTTGCTCCACTTTCCTTTTTAAGGTGTCATCAAAAGATTGCCCCATATTTCTTTTGGCATGTTTTTCCACTTGCACTATCTCTATCTCTCTCCTTATTGATATTTGTGTCAACCTATATGCACCATTTTTTGCCCAAAGCCTTAATAAAGTAAATTTATGGTTAGAAGCAAACAATTGGGAACAGAGGGAGTATTCTACTTTATCCGTCCCACAATTAATATATACAATAAACATATATACATGAAATAAAGAACTTGGAATATCCTTAAACCCCATGATTGGGAAGCACAAAGGGAATTATTGTTGTCTTTGAATAAAACAAAACAGAATGAAATTAAATGTTGCACATATGTCGGCAATCCTTTTAGAAGAAAAAATATCAATTACGTTTGTTTATGAAAAAAAAGGACCAATCAAATTTATTTAATATGCTGCACATGGATAATCAAATTATCGAAGAACAGGGAGGAAAGAGAGAGAAAAATATTTCTGTGCAACCATTAAATGGAAAAAGCAAAAATAAACTGATTTAGGGACAATTGGGGGACATTTTAGGGAATAAATTTGGAGAATAAGGATAATTCGCAAATTCTATGCTACTCTTGGAGTACCGTGCGCATGGTACTCCAAGTTTATAAAATTATTATGTTATTTTAATACTGCCTCCATGCGTCTTGGTCCTTTCTCTCTCTAAAAGAGAGCTTCTCACTCTAGAAATAGAGCTTCTCCAAAAGAGTATTCTTAGGGTGGTGGACACCCAATTATTGTCGCCTAATTAGTTCTCAGCTCATCATTCCTGTTTTGCGGTAAGTTGTGCCTACGGCTAAACCTTACTAGCTACCCTTCACCCTGTGATGTCATCTGGCCAATTTCATTGGTGCCATTCTGAAAGGCCAATAGCTTTATTAAGGGTAATCATTTCTTAACTAACAGTGTTAATTGCTTTATTCCCTGTCAAGTTCCGTTACCTTCAACTATTCCCTTATTCCCCTTTGTTCCTTTTAACGACGTTACATAGATTAATAGAATTTAAGTTTTAGCCGTTTTGTTTTACGGAGTGGCAATTAAATTACGGCGGTAACTTTTGCTCCCTCCAACGCTAATCTGCATGGTTTTTTTCACCTAAACCAAGACATAATTTGAATAGCCTCCTTGTCATGGTGGCTTATATAAATAGAACCACTGTTCCACAACCTTTCCACCCGTCTTTCTTCAATTCTCTTCTCCCTTTTGCTTTCAGCCTGCAATTCTCACCTCACAACCATGAATAACCGTAGAAACAATAGTACTAACATCAACAGAGCTGCTCCCTTGGCTGAAATTGAATCTCACAGAGTACAAGGGAGCGGGGCTTATTGGCAGCAATGCGTGTACGGGTACCTTATGGACTACCGTAGCCTCAGTGTGCAATCTATAAGCAGCTTCATTAATACTAGATGGAGGAAGAGGGGCCACATTGAGGTGTTCAAAATGAACGATCTCTATGTGTTCAAATGCTCAGATGATGAGGACAAAAGGGAGATGCTAGCCATGACTAAGGCTTGCTTCGACGGAGCGCTGATGGTTTTTTCTCCATGGTGGCCTAATCAAGTGCCTCAAACAGTGAGGTTCCGAAGGGCTAAATTTTGGATTAGAATATGTGGACTGCCATGTGAATACCTCAATTCTCACATGGCGAAAACTACAGGGGAAATGCTAGGCATGCCCTATGAAATCGACTGGGAACCTAACTTCGTTCCTAGGAACGATTATCTCCGGATTTGTGTAATGATCAACCTGGGAGAACCACTTATACCGGGGTTTTTTCTGAAGTTAGATGATGATGCCATCATCTGGATACAGTTGAGGTATGAACATCTATTTAAATATTGTACTAGGTGTGGTAGAATTGGCCACAAGTATACGAGGTGCACGAGACACGAAGACCTCATTAATCTGGACGTTGATCACAAGATGATGGAGTATCTTTCGAGGGGGATTCCCACCATGGAGGCATAGGAGGGATTCTCTATGTTTACTTTAGATTTGAGGGCCACCCCCTCGTCGGAGCGCACCATAACCACCAGGGTGCGGCTGATAGAGGAACCCGATAGACCGCAATCGCCAAATTTCAGAGCTTCTAATATACTTGTCGATTTTGATTTGGGTATTCAGAATGGGGGGAGGACAGTCCAACCAGGGCAAAATTTCAATGTCAGGGGTGCGCCATTTAGAGGACCGGTGGTGGGAGGTGTTAGGGCTTCGCTACACTCGAATCACCAAAACGCAGCGGCAGCAATGGAAGTTGAGGAGGGAGGTACTACGCCGGGGATTAATACCGGGGTGCAGGTCGCTCAAGGAGTAGGGGTTATTCCGGAAGGAAACCCTGATATGAATGTGGTGGGGGGAGATCCTTACCAGAATGCAACGGCGGCAGATCCAGAACAGGGGGAGCCGATTCAATCGTGCAGGGTGTTGATTCGGTTGCTGCTGCCCCGCATTACGGGCCGGAAATTGAACAGATTCGCTTCGATGTGCTAATGAGTTCGGCGATACAATCAAGGGTGGAATTGAATGATGAAATTTATGGTAGACGCCTAGATAATTCTGGATATAATCAACGTTTTTTCGTTGAATTCGATGCTCTAAATAATCCAAGGGCGGTGGAGATCAGGGAACCAGACTCGCCGGTGTATGACCCGATGGACTTTCAAGGTGAAGAAGAGGAAGATGCTTTTCCAAACGGGCAGATTCCGGAGGACCCCTTGAACCCATGGGCAGGGGAGTTCGAGATCGACGTTGCTGAAGACAACCAAATAGAGGAAAATAGTATGGACGCTCAGCCAGATCTATCTTCTCATCTTCGCCCACAAATTGAAAAATTGGAGCTTGTTATTGTGGAAAACAAGGATACTGATACTCAAGCACCATCTGAGATAATGTCTGATAGCGCTATCCTCTTCATAAGATGGGGAGAGAGGGATAGAAGAGGAAGGAGGATGAGAAATAGGTGATTTACTAAAGGGAAAGACAAGAGGAGATTCAAGCAGGGGAATTGTCCTCTCAAAAGAAAAGCTATCTTAGATCTTGACCTCGTCTCTATCCAATTTATAGAGGAGACCGAAGATGATGCTGACTCTCACATGATCAGACTTAACAAAAGAGGGAAAGATCTAATTGATGATGGATCAACTGCTCGACCATCCACTTCTAAGCTTGGGCTTGGGCCAGGTCCTTCTCTCTCCTTTGTTGCTTGCCTTACTATTACTTATGCAGGTGATGGGGTTGCGATGGTTGACCCAATTCAACCGCATTTAGATCAGTGATTGGTCTTTTGTGGAATTTTCAGGGTATTAAAGGCCCAACAACCCCGATAATTCCAAATCTAGAGCAACTTGTTGGGTCTTTTGGACCGGATTTTATTTTTCTTGTGGAAACAAAATGTATCTCGGTCTTAGTTTTTAATCGCTTAAGAAGCTTAGGTTTTAATTATTTTAAAGGTGTCGATGCTAGGGGTTTAAGTGGAGGTCTTTGGTTAGGTTGGAAAAATAAGTCTCTTTTTTATGTTGTTTTCTCTTGTGTCAATTTCCTTGTTGTAAACGTCAATGATGTTGTTAATGGAAATTGGAGATTGATTTTGGTGAATGGTGAGCCTTGCACTTCGCTTAGAGGCGGAGTTTGGGATCGCCTTAACCATTAGACTAGTCCTTCTCTTGATTTGCCAATTGTGATTGTAGGGGATTTTAATCAAGTGGATTCCCACCTTGATAAAACGGGTCAACACTCCTCCCTTATTAGAGGAGTCTACATTTTTAATGATTGGAAGGACTTAAATAATTTTCATGATCTTAATTTCCAAGGACCTAGATATACATGGTCTGATGGAAGGGAGGGAGAGGATTTGGTTCTTGAAAGACTTGACAAAGGGTACGCAAACAAAAAGTGGATCACTCTTTTCCCTCACTCGATTATTAACCATCGACCGATCCAAATCTCAGACCATGCCCCGATTATTTGTCAAACCCACCTTATTGTACCAAGGAAAAAGAGCAATTACAAGCTAGAAAGATGGAGTCTAAATTATGCAGACTGCATTGATGTGGCACGTGAAAATTGGAATAAAACACAAAGGGGTTCCTCGATGCATAAATTGGCTCGGAAAACACAACAAGTGAAACTGGGAATTAAAAGATGGAGTCTTGATAAAAGATGTGATTGGAATGGAGAATGGGATAAGTTTGAAAAAGATATCCTTGAAGCACAATTGTTACTGGAAAGTGAGGGAGAGGTAGAGGACTTCTTGAGAGTCAACAAACAAATGGAAGAATACTCGAGAATATGGTTATTTACTGGAGACAACAGACAAAATTAAACTGGGATTACGCAGGGGATACTTGCTCAAGGTATTTTTTTAATTTTGTTAAAGGAAGGAAGGCGAGAAACAATTTGGAAGCTATTAAAGATGAGAATGGAGATTGGACGACGGAGGAAGGGAAAATTGCAGAAATTGCGATGAATTATTTTCAAAATTTATATGAATGCAACCTGGTTTCTCAGTCACAGACTAGGGAGGACGAAATTGATAGAGGTGTTGAGGGTATCACTGCCTCGCTCCCTGAGGATCAAAAGGACATGCTCTCAAAGCCATACACAAGAAGGGAAATAAAAAACGCCCTCTTCGCAATGAAACCCTGGAAGGCGCCAGGCCCGGATGGGATACCAACAGGTTTCTACCAGAAAAATTGGTCTTGGATTCAAGACGATTTAATTGCTGTTGTGAAATCGGCACTAACCTCAGATAATCTTTTGAGAGAACTCAATTTTACTATCATTGCTTTAATTCCTAAGTGTGACAATTCGGGTTCAATGGATAAATTGAGACCGATAGGACTTTGTAATGTTAGCTACAAAATCATCTCTAAGTGTATCACTAATATACTAAGAAGAGTGATTTCTGGTTTAGTAAGCCACTGTCAAAACGCCTTCATTCCCGGGAGAGCTATCTCAGGCAACATTTTGCTTGCCCATGAGCTGCTTGAGAATATCAGGAAAACTAAAAAAGGTGTTAGGGGTAAAATTTCTATTAAGACAGACACGAGTAAAGCGTATGACAGAATCAAGTGGGATTTTTTTGGTAAGAGTTTTATGCAATTTTGGCTTGCCTAGCTTAATGGTGAAAACCATTATGAATTGTGTTCGCTCGGTCTCCTTCTCTGTGATTATCAATGGTGGCACTCAGAAGCCCTTTAAGCCAAGGTGTGGACTTCGCCAAGGAGAGCCCTTATCACCTTATCTATTTATTTTTTGTATGAAGGCTTTGTCTGGTTTGATTAGGTGTGAAGAAAGGTCTGGGAACATTGTAGGCTTAAGTGTGGCGCAAAGAGCTCCTAAAATTAGTCACCTTTTCTTCGCTGATGACTCGGTTTTTTTTCATTCAAGGGAAAGAAAGCAGTGTAGCATCCTTAAAGAGAGTGTTAGACACTTACTGCAAGGCTTTTGGCCAGGTTATTAGCCAAGCCAAATCAGTGCTCCTTGCTAGTCCTAATTCTAAGGAGCAGGATATTATTAACTTTAGCAACACTATGGGCATGTGCAGAAGCAACATATTTGGTGTGTATATGGGCATTCCAGCTGATTTTGGTACTACTAAAAAAGAGATTTTTGGATTTATGGTAGTGTAGGGAATGATTTCAAGCCTTAATCCCACTAGCTTGAACCCCACTGTGATCATACACTAAAGTACGGTGACGTCCATAAGGGAAGAAGATAGAGCAAAAGAGTCGCCAACAAGTTTTTAGGAACTTGTAAACCGTTCGCGAGGTGAAGGTTACACCCCTTAACGATCCAAGAGATCGTCAACTCCATAAGGTCTTGAACCAAATAAGGGTTCGGGGATGAAGGTACAAATCCAACCTAAAAGAGATTGAACCTACCCTAATAATAGGCCTCTACTTTATTCTGATCGTATTCATGTGCGCTTTTTAATTAACATGCAATCAATAGGTTAAACCTAAACTTGTTTATCTATGTTGGTTGAATATTAATGCACAAATAAATCTATTATTGGCGATCACTTGAAATTATAATCACAATTAACCCTAAATAAGATTATTAATTATTTTATTAAGCGTGATTACAAGTACAAATTCCCTTTAAACATGCATAAAAGGTGTGATCAAGCAATAACAATAAATATCAAGCAACATAATAATAATCATAATCACGACAATAAAATTATAATCATCATAATAATAATCATCATAAATAAAATAATAATATTCATAATCATCATAAATTATAACAATTATAATCTCAATCATGTTCATATTAATATTAAAGTATAATAAAAATAGCAAGATCCTAGGCATGATACTAACAAGATTAATAACAAACCCTAGCATGTCACTAAGCAATAAAAATCAAATCTTTAACCCTAACATGATACTAACAATCAAAAATATTAGGAAGAAAATAGGAAGCATCATAACAATCATATTTAATATTAAAATTACCCTAGACATGATATTAGGAATATCATAATAACAATATAAACATGATCTCTACATCATAACATCAATAAATCAATTAAAGTACTTACTTGGATGCCTCGTACCTCTTTCGAATTACAAAATACACACTTTAGTAAATTCAAGGAAAATAATAAACAAAACAATTAAATTGAATAATTGAAATAGAGATTTGGGACCAAACCCTCGGAAATTAAAACCTTTCACGTCTAGGGCGAAGGCAACTTCGAATATGGCTATTTGTTTCTAGATCTTGTGAATGCGGAATTTTGTATTTGAAAAGCAAGGTTTAGAAAAAGAAAAAGATGAAGAGATGAATGAATTAGAGAAAACTGATTGTCGGTGAATGATCGGGAGAATTGGTGAATGTAGATGATTGTAGATGATTGTAGATCCTTGAAAACGGAGTTTTTAATACGATATTTATAGAGAAAATCAGCCAAAAAATAAAATAAACAAAACAGAGTCAGACGCACAAAAAACAGAGTTGGCGCAAACCCTGGCTAGTTGGCGACAGGCACCAACACTAGCGCCAGGCGCCAGGCCTGGTTCCAGGCGCCAAAGCCTGGGGTCAGGCACCAAGCCTATTTCCAACGCGTTTTCGAAAATCAGATAAGTTTTCCGTAGTGGAGGATAAAATCATATAATTTCCTCGAAAATGCTATTTGATTTTGATTAAAACTCTGAAAAGTAAAAAAAAGTCAATTTATCAATGCTAATTAAATTAGGAATGAAAAGAACCTTTTAGAAGATTCTAGAAGACTAAAACCTTCCTAATTGCATTAGGAATGATAAATCATATTAGGCCCTCCCCTAGATCATTGGGCCGTACATAAAGCTCAAACCAGGCCCAGTTTAATAAATTGGCCATAATTTCTTCAATATTCATCGGAATTGGGCTTATAATATATCATTGGAAAGCTCTTGTCAAGCCCATCCAACTACACTATAATTAGACCCATAGACCAACCAAACTGGATTGGCTATTTTCTTAAAATAAGTTTTCAAAAACAGAGAGAAGAGAAAAGAAATTAAAACTATCCGCAACGTTAGAAATTTCCACACTTTCGCTTCATTCGATTATGATTCGACGTGAAAGGTACTCATCACTGGGTTTGGTTTTGGGGAGACACAAATGGGTGTCTACAGAAGCCCCCACTTTGACTGAGTTTGGAGAAACGCAAGTTTCGAAAACAAAAGTCAAAGTATCGATAGGGACGGAGAATGATTCAGAACGTTCTGCGATCCTAAACCAATCTTGTAACGCCGATACCTGCAAACTAGCGTTATTTAAACGGATAAAAGAGTTAAGAAACGCGTATCTTACACCGTCGAGCACACGTCTTTGAAAGTAACCGATTGCTGATGTATCTGTTTTTTTGATGACCTCCTACAAGCTAGAGAATACCATCCCGCTTGAAAACCGCTACGCCCGTAACTGCTTCAAAATTAGAAGATTGCTTCGCCTGAAACGATCCTCCTCCGCTTTGATAATATTCCACGTCCAAGGGAATACCATCGAAGATTGCTTCTCTTGAAACAAATCCTCATCCGCATTGATAATATTCCGTGTCCAAGGGAATACTATCGAAGATTATTTCTCTCGAAATAATCTCCATCCGTATTATGACCATCTTCCATGCCTAAGGGAATATGATCGAAGACAACTTCGCCCGAAATTACCTCCAGTTGTTTGTGGCATCTCTCCGCAATCTATGGAACGCCATCTTGCTGTTTGTTTTGACGATCTTCCGCAATCTAGGGAACGTCGTCGATCAATGTAGCTACATCTCGAGCCTTTTCTTGAATCATAGTGATAGCCTTTCCTATCATAGCAAAAGTCATCGAAGACCGCCCATCTCGTGGTATCCTCTCAAATCTTGGTGATAACCTCCACAATCTTAGCGAACGCCGTCGAAGACCGCCCATCTCGTGCTATCTTCTCAAATCTTGGGTGACAACCTCCACAATCTTAGCGAATGCCGTCGAAGACCGCCCATCTCGTGCTATCTTCTCAAATCTTGGGTGACAACCTCCACAATCTTAGCGAATGCCGTCGAAGACCGCCCATCTCGTGCTATCTTCTCAAATCTTGGGTGACAACCTCCACAATCTTAGCGAATGTCGTCGAAGACCGCCCATCTTGTGCTATCTTCTCAAATCTCGGGTGACAACCTCCACAATCTTAGCGAATGTCGTCGAAGACCGCCCATCTCGTGCTATCTTCTCAAATCTTGGGTGACAACCTCCACAATCTTAGTGAATGCCGTCGAAGACTGCCCATCTCGTTCTATCTTCTCAAATCTTGAGTGACAACCTCCACAATCTTAGCGAATGCCGTCGAAGACCGCCCATCTCGTGCTATCTTCTCAAATATTTGGTGACAACTTCCACAATCCTAGCGAACGCTGTCGAAAATAACTTTACTTGAAGTCATCCTCAGTTATTGCGATAATATTCCGAAGAAAATTACCGAAGACCGACACTTGTCAATCTTTAAAGCTCGCTCGAACTTTGCTTCCGCTATGCCTGTACGTCGGCGCTTTCGTTGCTTTGAACCTATACGTCAGTGCCTTTTCTGCTTTTGAGCCAATGCTTAGGCGCTTTAAGCTAAGTGAGACGATCTTTCATCAGGTCAATCACTTATTTGCTGTTATAATCAAACCGACTACTTAATCAAGTCAAATTGCTCATTGGGGCTAACTGGCGTACCAAGGAACCCGAAATCGTTGTATGAAGTCGAAATCACCTTTTGGAGAGGCTTCGAGCTTTGTCGCTGCTGAAATATCTCTGGCGCCAAGAATTGACTCTGTCGCCGAACGCTGTGATAGGGTCTTCCCTGTTCTGCTACACCTGTATTTATTTTGACTATAGAACTTTACCAATCCCTTTAATCATCTTAGGGTTGACCTAAGGTTTAGCATTACTTGACTCATCGACTTGACACGACTCAAGGTATAAACTTGACTCGCTGTGATAAACTGACTCGAGGTTGACTCGACTCGAAGTAAAATGACACGTGTGACTCGTAACCCGTGTGTGCATAGTGTTGACTCAATGTGACTCAAAAGTACAAACAGAAAAAATTTTCCGTCATTTTTGTGGAGGGTACCGACTTTCTCCCGAAAAAGAAAGACGCGAAAAAGAATCGAATTTTTGAAGATGCATGTTGAATGAACTTAGTCAAATGTTGTTTGATACTATCTCTCAAGGTGCAAGGATTAATCCATCCTAGGCTATCTCAATGGTTGACTCAATGATGAAAGCATTTAGGTAACTTAGGCACGGAGGCTAAGCACTTCATATACTTCGTGATGCAATGATGATTATGACTGATGAGTGATGTTGATATGACAAGGCATGCTTCAGCGTTATGTTAAGATTTCATGACAAAGGGTTCCTAAAGGGAAAGTATATATGGTCATGTATCTGTGCAGTGTGTGAAAGTGACACTAAAGTTAGGCCGCAAGAGCTAAATGTGTGGGAAAATAATATTTTTAGAAGAGTCAAATGATGGTGACTCTTAGGCTAGGTAAGCTAATGATATAAGGATCAAGCCCCCAAGTCTAGATCTAAAAATAGGGATGAGCATAGGAGATCCCTTGATATGATCATGGTGTAAGTGTGTGAACGTGAATATGAATGCATTTTTATTACAGCCGCACCTCGATGTGAGGTTGCCTACGTATCCGTTAGGAATCAGGCCGAACGTAGCTCTAGCCGAACCTCGCACAAGTGTATGTATACCTCAAAAAGGTCTTTTTGAGGGTTGTAACGTGGTTAGGCTAAAGGTTATAGAAAAAAAGGGATAAAGGCTCAAGACCCTAGATAAGCCCCCAAGGTGTGCAACCTTGCTTTTGAATATTTGTATTTTCATGTTTGAGGTTTTCTACTCTTTTTTTATCTCTTTCTTTTTCTTTAGCATTTATTTCATTTTTATAAGTGTGAGCAATCTCGATCATGCGGTCTATCACTCACTTGGCATTCATATTTCTCAGGCACGGTACCGAGCACTCAATAAGAGACGCAATCTGAGACGTGTTCATATCAAAGATATTTTGCTTATTTTTTGCTATTGTTTTCATTTGAATTTGCTCAAGCTTTCTTTAGAATTGCGTAAGTTGCACACTATCCCATCCCAAGGTTAGGTAGATATAGGTTGAAAAAAGAAAGGTCTATCGTTAGATGAGGCTCAAAGTGGTTTATGAAGAAAGGATTGTATATTTGGAAGGTGAAAGGAGATATGATGTGGCTACAAGGGGTGCCTTAAATCATTGGTATACCTTGTGCTTAATTCGACATGGATTTTTATTTTTTTATTTTTTAATGCAATATAATGAAATGATCATATATAAGGACATAAATGCTCATTTTATTAAAAAAGGGAAAAGAAAGAATCTACAAAATTAATCTAAAGGAAAAGAAAGGTGCCTATTGATTAGGGGATTTTTATCCACCAATCACCGTCTGACAAGTGGACCAACCAGGTTCCGCCACGTGTCCTTCACGAAGGCCAATAGGAGCCTGCCACGTGTCAATCACAGATACGTCCTCTACGGACCAATCGAGGCACGCCACGTGTCCACCCATGCCAAATGGGAAAACCGGCCAACAAGGCCCAATCCAGTCTAGAGGCCCGGTCAGCCCTAGGTTTACCTTAAACCTAGAGAGTGGCACGCTTCTCAAGGCTATAAATACTTAATTAATCCTCATTAATTAAGAGGAATATAAATCAAGCAGAGAAGAACAGAAATATTACGGAACACCAACAACCGGCTAATCTCGCTAACGACGCAGATTACCAACACTAAGCACTCTCACCTAGAGAGATCTTATTACTTTAATTTCCGTATTAATTACTCCTTAATCAGGTACTAACTTGACCGTTGGAGGCGGAGCTCTCAGGAGTCTCCGTTATTTTGCAGGTACAGGCGTCCGGTTCCAGTCTCGGAATTGTAACTCTCCCGCAGGACATCAGAAAACCCCGAAACATCTGGCGCCGTCTGTGGGATTGTACTTCAGAGATGGCATCCAAGTCTGTACCGACTCCTGAAGAGAGGCGTCCCCTAGACGATCCTCAAGTTCAGTCGGACCATGATACCGAAAGTGAATTTGAAGTTGAAACTCATACAGCTCCAGACGGGACCCTAAGGGCCCGACGTACCCGTCATACCGAAAGGAGGGAACGGGAGCATCTTCAAACAGGAAGCGAGCCAGCAGGCGCACCGCCTGCTCGGCAACAGCCGACTGATGGGTCTGCTCCCATCACAAGGAACGAACTCATGACCTTCATGAGGGACTTCAAGGGAGAGATTCAAGAGTTGATCAACAAAAAAACCGCCTGCTTCAGTCAAAGAGCAGTCGGCCAAGAAACCTTCCACTTCACTGAAGAGGAAGCCAGTTCAAGGGCGAGAGGCGACTCCTCATCCTAAATCTAAGAA
This sequence comes from Chenopodium quinoa, assembly GCF_001683475.1. Taxonomy (NCBI): domain Eukaryota; kingdom Viridiplantae; phylum Streptophyta; class Magnoliopsida; order Caryophyllales; family Amaranthaceae; genus Chenopodium; species Chenopodium quinoa. The sequence goes on from NW_018745640.1 coordinate 17,535, forward strand.
GCGAGAGCCACCTGCTCTTGATTTCACAAAACTCCGTTATCCTACGGGAAATAGGAAACCGGTTCGTCATATTCAGGCGGATGGGTCAAAGCAAACGTTCACAGATGCTCGGCTCCTGCTAGAGTAGAAGAAGAGAGACCGATTATCAGAGTCGGCTTCTACTTCAAATTTTCAAGACAGTTTGCGAAATGCCTCGATGAGGCATACTCAGTCGTACCATGAGAGTCAGTCAGGCGGCACCTCCCGTCAGTCCGGCTTTCATAGTGCCCAGGCGGTACCAAACTTACCATTTGTGCCGCAACAGTATTTTATGCAGCCACCTCCATTTGGTGGACCTGCAGCAAAAAACGTCCAACCTATGGACTGGCAGCTACGGCTGCTTAGACTTGGTGAACAGCCATCGGCTTTCTCCAAGGAAATTACTGAAGCCGCTCAGCCGGCCAAAGTAAAATGTTCTAGTAGGCGCCTATGACGGCACTACTAACCCAGAAGACCACCTGATGGCATTCACCAACCTGATGTACCTTCAAGGGTTGGATGATCCCACTTGGTGCAAGTGTTTCCCAGCGACCCTCAAGGGAATTGCACAGCAATGGTTCGGCAACCTGCCGACTGGTTGTGTAAACAGCTTCAGGACGCTTGCTTACTTATTTGCCTCTAACTTCGCTATGAACATCCCTGCGAAGAAAACGACCCTTGATTTGGGAACAATTCAGCAGGGCGAGAAGGAGGGGCTTCGTTCTTACATCAGGCGGTTCAATCTGATGAGAATACAGATTCAAGGGTTACCGGATGAGGTAGCTTATACTGACTTTTTTAGGGGTCTCAAAGACGGGTCTACCTTCAAATTTGATTTAGTTCGAAAAAGGGTGGCGACTCTTCAAGAGGCCTTGATTGAAGCAGAAGCCTATATACAGGCGACTGATCTGTGTACAATAAAACAGTCGGATGGGAAAAGGTTCGACAAAAGAGAGGGACGACAGAAACAGTCGTCCAACAAAGATGAGAAAAGAAAAGAGGTCTGGGCGGCTGATTCCTCTAAACAGCCGGCCCAGAAAAAGAAAAAAAGAATTCAAACCATACTCCCCAAAGTATGTGTTTAACAAGGATAACCAGTTTATCCTAAAAGAAATAAAGGGACGGTTCTCAATTGAGAAGCCGCTCCCCATGAAGGGTTCTGCAAGCAACCGGAACCAAGAAAAAATCTGTGCTTATCATGATGACGTTGGTCATCACACCAATGACTGCATCAGTCTCATGCGGTACCTAGACCGCTTGGCTGAGCAAGGTGATCTTGACACTTATGTCAAGAAATCTACGGGGAACACTTCCTCAAAAAAGCAGTCGGCCAAAAAGAATCAACAGGCCGACAGTTCCGATACAGATGATGCAGTCGTCTACACCATTGCAGGCGGCTTCTCAGGAGGCGGCCCCACTATTAGGGGCAACAAAGATAATATAAGGCGGTTAGATGTAAATTCCGTTCACCAAGAACGGCCGTCCAAATATACATTTCCTGAGATTGTCATCACTGAAGAGGATCTAGGAGGGGTAAGGGGGCCGCATGACGACCCTCTCGTTATTGAATGTAAAGTGGCCAACCAGAGAGTTGGCCGAATTCTCATAGATACCGGGAGCTCCTCAGATCTCATCAGCAGCAAATGTCTGTCAAAACTGAAATATCAGACGGACTGCATACATCCGGCCTCCCACCCTTTAATAGGGTTTGGAGGAGGAGTCGTCCACCCACTGGGACGAGTAGATTTACCCATTCGCCTGGGCGAAAAAGGGGAAGGACGACACATGGTAGTCCGGTTCCTAGTAGTAGAAGAACTCTCGGCCTACAACATGATTCTGGGTCGACCAACCCTGAATAATTCCAAGGCTGTTATAATCCCGTCTCTTATGCTGCTTAAGTTTGAGAGGGATAATGGAACAGTCGGCTCCCTAAGGGGAGATCAGAGGATGGACCGAGAGTGCTATCTCTCGGATGTCAAGCCCACTGTTATGGCCACTGGGTCAAGTGGAGAAAAAACAGACCTTGACAATGTCAAGGAGAGTGCGCCTGTTCAAGAAACAGGCGACAAAAAGAGAAAGGCGTCCCAGACAGAGTCCGCAAGAAAAGCAAGAAAATAGCAATCATTGGCAGAGGAGCGGCCGGATGAGTTCCGCCCTCAGCCGGCTGGTGAGCATGCGGACCTAATATTAGACGACTCACGTCCTGACCGAACAGTCAAAGTTGGGACGACTGCTCTGAGAAACCTTGGTAACGACTTTCACAACCTGTTGAAAGAATACAAGGACATCTTTGCATTTGAAGTCCATGAAATGCCAGGCATTAGTCCTGATCTGGCAGTACATAAACTCGCTGTGGATCCGAAAAAGAAGCCGGTACGGCAAAAGAAGCGGAACCATGGTGAAGAAAGAGGTCAGGCGGCAGCCGCCGAAGTCAAAAAATTACTTGATGCAGGGTTCATTCGGCAATGTTACTTCCCAGATTGGGTTGCAAATGTGGTGCTTGTTAAAAAGCCGAATGGCACCTGGCGAATGTGTGTAGACTACACAGACTTGAACAAGGCGTGCCCCAAAGACAGTTACCCTCTGCCTAAAATTGATAACCTGGTCGACTCAACTGCCGGCCATGCCTTGATGAGTTTTATGGACGCCTATTCTGGTTTCCATCAAATTCCTTTATGGAAGAAAGATCAGGAGAAGACGGCCTTCGTCACTGATCAGGGATTATAATGTTACACGGTCATGCCGTTTGGTCTTAAGAATGCCCCGGCTACCTTCCAACGAATGATAAACACAGTGTTCTTTGATCAGATTGGGAGAAACGTCGAGGCATATATTGATGATATGATTGTCAAGACTAAACTTCAGAAAGATCATCTGGCGGACCTCCGAGAAACTTTCGCCACACTCAGGCGGCACCATGTCATGCTCAATCCCAAGAAATGTGTATTTGGAGTTGAGTCTGGGAAATTTCTCGGATTCCTTATCAATCAGAGAGGAATAGAGGCGAACCCTGAGAAGGTACAGGCGGTCATTGACATGCAGTCGCCTCGTACCGTCCGAGAGGTTCAGAAGTTAACAGGTTGTCTGGCGGCCTTGGGGAGATTCCTAAGCCGATCAGGCGACAAATGCCTATACTTTTTCCAGGCAATTAAGAAAAAGGCAAGGTTCGAATGGGGGCCGGATGTTGAGGCCGCCTTCCAGAAATTAAAGGTTCACTTGCATTCCTTGCCGAGGCTGGTCAGCCCTTTGCCCAAAGAGGATCTCTACATGTACCTGGCCGTCTCTGATCATGCGTTAAGCGTTGTGCTCCTTGCTGAAAGGGACGGCTGTCAGCTCCCGGTCTACTTTGTCAGTCACGTACTGAAAAATGCCGAGTTGAGGTATCCCCTAGTGGAGAAATTTGGTCTTGCACTCTTCATGGCTGTTAAAAAATTGAAGCCCTACTTTTTGGCACATGCAGTCGTCGTGTATACCGACCAACCAATCAAGCGGCCACTGACCAGCATGGAGTCGTCAGGACGAATGATCAAATGGGCCATAGAAATACAGAGCCTCGAAGTTACTTTCGAGCCTAGAAAAGCAGTGAAGGGGCAAGCCTTTGCTGACTTTATTGTAGAGATGACTCGTCCTCCTAACTCTCAAGTTCCAGACCAAGTCTGGAAGGTATATGTGGACGGAAGCTCTACTTCAAATGGTTGCGGAGCAGGCGTCGTATGTCAATCTCCAGAGGGCGACAGGTTCGAGTATGCTCTACGCTTCAGTTTTCAGGCTTCAAACAATGAGGCAGAATATGAAGCTTTACTAGCCGGGATCCGCATGTGCAAGGCGGCAGGGGCAAGAAAAATAGACGCCTGTTCTGATTCACAATTGATAGTGAGTCAGTACAATGGCGAATACGAAGCAACCCATCCGGCCATGATCAAGTATTTACAGGCGGTCCGACAAGCAGTCGGCTCCCTTGAGGATTTCCATCTGATCCAAGTGCCGAGATCAGAAAACAACCAGGCAGATGCACTGTCAAAATTAGCATCATCCGCCTCCTCCGATACTCCTCGAACTGTTTTTTGGGAAGTAATGGAGAAGAGAAGCATCGAGGAAAACCCTATTGGAATCCTAGACAGAAGCTCAACCTGGATGGATTCAATCAGG
>NW_018745641.1:0-31975 GCF_001683475.1 Chenopodium quinoa
AATGAAAGTCAAACACATTCAAACAAAGCTAATTGAATCAAATGAAAGTCAAGCACATTCAAACAAAGCTATTTTAATCGAATGAAAGTCAATTACATTCTACAAAGCTAATTGAATCAAATGAAAGTCAAACACATTCAAACAAAGCTATTTGAATCAAATGAAAGTCAAACAGATTCAAACAAAGCTATTTGAATCAAATAAGAGTCAAATACATTAAACAAAGCTAATTAAATCAAATAAAAGTCTAATACATTCTACAAAAGCTAATTGAATTAAATTAAAGTCAAACACATTCAAACAAAGCTAATTGACTAAAATGAAAGTCAAACACATTCAAACAAAGATTTCGAATCAAATGAAAGTCAAATACATTCTACAAAGCTAATTGAACCAAATGAAAGTCAAACTCATTCAAATAAAGAAATTTAAATCAAATGAAAGTAAAATACATTCTACAAAGCTAATTGAATCAAATGAAAGTCAAACACATTCAAACAAAGCTATTTGAATCAAATGAGAGTCAAATACATTCAAACAAAGCTAATTAAATCAAATAAAAGTCTAATACATTCTACAAAGCTAATTGAATTAAATTTAAAGTCAAACACATTCAAACAAAGCTAATTGAATCAAATGAAAGTCAAACACATTCAAACAAAGATTTCGAATCAAATGAAAGTCAAATACATTCTACAAAGCTAATTGAATCAAATGAAAGTTAAACAATTTAAATAAAGGTATTTGAATCAAATGAAAGTCAAATACATTCTACAAAGCTAATTGAATCAAATGAAAGTCAAACACATTCAAACAAAGCTGTTTGAATCAAATGAGAGTCAAATAAATTCAAACAAAGCTAATTAAATAAAATAAAAGTAAAATACATTCTACAAAGCTAATTGAATCAAATGAAAGTCAAACACATTCAAACAAAGTCTTTTAAATCAAATGAAAGTCAAACACATTAAAAATTCTTTTAATTTAAATGAAAGTCAAACACATTCAAACAAAGCTATATAAATCAAATGAAAGTGAAATGCATTCTACAAAGCTAATTGAATTAAATGAAATTCAAATACATTCAATAAAGCTAATTAAATCAAATGAAATTCAAACATATTCAAACAAAGCTAATTGAATCAAATGAAAGTCAAACACATTCAAACAAAGCTAATTGAATCAAATGAAAGTCAAGCACATTCAAACAAAGCTATTTTAATCGAATGAAAGTCAATTACATTCTACAAAGCTAATTGAATCAAATGAAAGTCAAACACATTCAAACAAAGCTATTTGAATCAAATGAAAGTCAAACAGATTCAAACAAAGCTATTTGAATCAAATAAGAGTCAAATACATTAAAACAAAGCTAATTAAATCAAATAAAAGTCTAATACATTCTATAAAGCTAATTGAATTAAATTAAAGTCAAACACATTCAAACAAAGCTAATTGACTAAAATGAAAGTCAAACACATTCAACAAAGATTTCGAATCAAATGAAAGTCAAATACATTCTACAAAGCTAATTGAATCAAATGAAAGTCAAACTCATTCAAATAAAGCAATTTAATCAAATGAAAGTCAAATACATTCTACAAAGCTAATTGAATCAAATGAAAGTCAAATACATTCAAACAAAGCTATTTGAATCAAATGAGAGTCAAATACATTCAAACAAAGCTAATTAAATCAAATAAAAGTCTAATACATTCTACAAAGCTAATTGAATTAAATTAAAGTCAAACACATTCAAACAAAGCTAATTGAATAAAATGAAAGTCAAACACATTCAAACAAAGATTTCGAATCAAATGAAAGTCAAATACATTCTACAAAGCTAATTGAATCAAATGAAAGTTAAACAAATTTAAATAAAAGTATTTGAATCAAATGAAAGTCAAATACATTCTACAAAGCTAATTGAATCAAATGAAAGTCAAACACATTCAAACAAAGTTGTTTGAATCAAATGAGAGTCAAATAAATTCAAACAAAGCTAATTAAACAAAATAAAAGTAAATACATTCTACAAAGCTAATTGAATCAAATGAAAGTCAAACACATTCAAACAAAGTCTTTTAAATCAAATGAAAGTCAAACACATTCAAAAAATTCTTTTAATTTAAATGAAAGTCAAACATATTCAAACAAAGCTATATAAATCAAATGAAAGTGAAATGCATTCTACAAAGCAAATTGAAATAAATGAAATTCAAACACATTCAAACAAAGCTATTTGAATCAAATGACAGTAAAATACATTCTACAAAGCTAATTGAATCTATTGAAAGTCAAACACAATCAAACAAAGCTATTTGAATCAAATGAATGTCAAATACATTCTACAAAGCTAATAGAATCAAATGAAAGTCAAAACATTCAAACAAAGCTAATTGAATCAAATGAAAGTCAAACACATTCAAACAAAGCTATTTTAATTAAATGAATGTCAAATACATTCTACAAAGCTAATTGAATCAAATGAAAGTCAAACACATTCAAACAAAGCTATTTGAAGAAAATGAAAGTCAAATACATTCTACAATGCAAATTGAAACAAACGAAAGTCAAACACAGTCAAACAAAGTTATTTGACTCAAATGAAAGTCAAATACATTCTACAAAGCTAATTGAATCAAATGAAAGTCAAACACATTCAAATAAAAGCTATTTGAATCAAATGAAAGTCAAATACGATCTACAAAGCTAATTGTATCAAATGAAAGTCAAACACAAATAAAGCTATTTGAGTCAAATGAAAGTCAAACACATTCAAACAAAGTTGTTTAAATTAAATGAAAGTGAAATGTATTCTACAAGCTAATTGAATCAAATGAAAGTTAAACGCATTCAAACAAAGTTATTTGAATCAAATGAGCGTCAAATACATTCTACAAAGCTAATTGAATCAAATGAAAGTTAAACACATTCAAACAAAGCTAATTGAATCAAATGAAAGTCAAATACATTCAATAAAGCTAATTAAATCAAATGAAATTCAAACATATTCAAACAAAGCTAATTCAATCAAATGAAAGTCAAACACATTCAACAAAGCTAATTGAATCAAATGAAAGTCAAGCACATTCAAACAAAAGCTATTTTAATCGAATGAAAGTCAATTACATTCTACAAAGCTAATTGAATCAAATGAAAGTCAAACACATTCAAACAAAGCTATTTGAATCAAATGAAAGTCAAACAGATTCAAACGAAGCTATTTGAATCAAATAAGAGTCAAATACATTAAAACAAAGCTAATTAAATCAAATAAAAGTCTAATACATTCTACAAAGCTAATTGAATTAAATTAAAGTCAAACACATGCAAACAAAGCTAATTGACTAAAATGAAAGTCAAACACATTCAAACAAAGATTTCGAATCAAATGAAAGTCAAATACATTCTACAAAGCTAATTGAATCAAAGAAAGTCAAACTCATTCAAATAAAGCAATTTAAATCAAATGAAAGTCAAATACATTCTACAAAGCTAATTGAATCAAATGAAAGTCAAACACATTCAAACAAAGCTATTTGAATCAAATGAGAGTCAAATACATTCAAACAAAGCTAATTAAATCAAATAAAAGTCTAAAACATTCTACAAAGCTAATAGAATCAAATGAAAGTCAAACACATTCAAACAAAGCTAATTGAATCAAATGAAAGTCAAACACAGTCAAAACAAAGTTATTTGACTCAAATGAAAGTGAAATACATTCTACAAAGCTAATTGAATCAAATGAAAGTCCAAACACATTCAAATAAAAGCTATTTGAATCAAATGAAAGTCAAATACATTTAACAAAGCTAATATAAATCAAATGAAAGTCAAACACATTCAAACAAAAGCTATTTGAATCAAATGAGAGTCAAATACATTCAAACAAAGCTAATTAAATCAAATAAAAGTCTAATACATTCTACAAAAGCTAATTGAATTAAATTAAAGTCAAACACATTCAAACAAAGCTAATTGAATCAAATGAAAGTCAAACACATTCACACAAAAGATTTTCGAATCAAATGAAAGTCAAATACATTCTACAAAGCTAATTGAATCAAATGAAAGTCAAACACATTCAAAATAAAGCTATTTGAATCAAAATGAAAGTCAAATACATTCTACAAAGCTAATTGAATCAAATGAAAGTCAAACACATTCAAACAAAGCTGTTTGAATCAAATGAGAGTCAAATAAATTCAAACAAAGCTAATTAAATCAAATAAAAGTAAAATACATTCTACAAAGCTAATTGGAATCAAATGAGCGTCAAATACATTCTACAAAGCTTATTGAATCAAATGAAAGTGAAACACATTCAAACAAAGCTAATTGAATCAAATGAAAGTTAAATACATTCAATAAAGCTAATTAAATCAAATGAAATTCAAACATATTCAAACAAAGCTAATTGAATCAAATGAAAGTCAAACACATTCAAACAAAGCTAATTGAATCAAATGAAAGTCAAGCACATTCAAACAAAGCTATTTTAATCGAATGAAAGTCAATTACATTCTACAAAGCTAATTGAATCAAATGAAAGTCAAACACATTCAAACAAAGCTATTTGAATCAAATGAAAGTCAAACAGATTCAAACAAAGCTATTTGAATCAAATAAGAGTCAAATACATTAAAACAAAGCTAATTAAATCAAATAAAAGTCTAATACATTCTACAAAGCTAATTGAATTAAATTAAAGTCAAACACATTCAAACAAAGCTAATTGACTAAAATGAAAGTCAAACACATTCAAACAAAGATTTCGAATCAAATGAAAGTCAAAATACATTCTACAAAGCTAATTGAATCAAATGAAAGTCAAACTCATTCAAATAAAGAAATTTAAATCAAATGAAAGTAAAATACATTCTACAAAGCTAATTGAATCAAATGAAAGTCAAACACATTCAAACAAAGCTATTTGAATCAAATGAGAGTCAAATACATTCAAACAAAGCTAATTAAATCAAATAAAAGTCTAATACATTCTACAAAGCTAATTGAATTAAATTAAAGTCAAACACATTCAAACAAAGCTAATTGAATCAAATGAAAGTCAAACACATTCAAACAAAGATTTCGAATCAAATGAAAGTCAAATACATTCTACAAAGCTAATTGAATCAAATGAAAGTTAAACAAATTTAAATAAAGGTATTTGAATCAAATGAAAGTCAAATACATTCTACAAAGCTAATTGAATCAAATGAAAGTCAAACACATTCAAACAAAGCTGTTTGAATCAAATGAGAGTCAAATAAATTCAAACAAAGCTAATTAAATAAAATAAAAGTAAAATACATTCTACAAAGCTAATTGAATCAAATGAAAGTCAAACACATTCAAACAAAGTCTTTTAAATCAAATGAAAGTCAAACACATTCTAAAAATTCTTTTAATTTAAATGAAAGTCAAAACACATTCAAACAAAGCTATATAAATCAAATGAAAGTGAAATGCATTCTACAAAGCTAATTGAATTAAATGAAATTCAAACACATTCAAACAAAGCTATTTGAATCAAATGACAGTAAAATACATTCTACAAAGCTAATTGAATCTATTGAAAGTCAAACACATTCAAACAAAGCTATTTGAATCAAATGAATGTCAAATACATTCTACAAAGCTAATAGAATCAAATGAAAGTCAAACACATTCAAACAAAGCTAATTGAATCAAATGAAAGTCAAACACATTCAAACAAAGCTATTTTAATTAAATGAATGTCAAATAAATTCTACAAAGCTAATTGAATCAAATGAAAGTCAAACACATTCAAACAAAGCTATTTGAAGAAAATGAAAGTCAAATACATTCTACAATGCAAATTGAAACAAACGAAAGTCAAACACAGTCAAACAAAGTTATTTGACTCAAATGAAAGTCAAAAACATTCTACAAAGCTAATTGAATCAAATGAAAGTCAAACACATTCAAATAAAGCTATTTGAATCAAATGAAAGTCAAATACGTTCTACAAAGCTAATTGTATCAAATGAAAGTCAAACGTAATCAAATAAAGCTATTTGAGTAAAATGAAAGTCAAACACATTCAAACAAAGTTGTTTAAATTAAATGAAAGTGAAATGTATTCTACAAAGCTAATTGAATCAAATGAAAGTTAAACGCATTCAAACAAAGTTATTTGAATCAAAATGAGCGTCAAATACATTCTACAAAGCTAATTGAATCAAATGAAAGTCAAACACATTCAAATAAAGCTAATTGAATCAAATAAAAGTAAAATACATTCTACAAAGCTAATTGAATCAAATGAAAGTCAAAACACATTCAAAACAAAGCCTTTTATATCAAATGAAAGTCAAACACATTCAAAAAAAGCTTTTTATTTAAATGAAAGTCAAACACATTCAAACAAAGTTATATAAATCAAATGAAAGTGAAATGCATTCTACAAAGCAAATTGATATAAATGAAATTCAAACACATTCAAACAAAGCTATTTGAATCAAATGAAAGTCAAAACACATTCAAACAAAGCTATTTGAATCAAATGAAATTTCAAATACATTCTACAAAGCTAATTGAATCAAATGAAAGTCAAACACATTCAAACAAAGATTTTGAATCAAATCAAAGTCAAATACATTCTACAAAGCTAATTGAATCAAATGAAAGTCAAACACATTCAAATAAAGCTATTTGAATCAAATGAAAGTCAAATACATTCTACAAAGCTAATTGAATCAAATGAAAGTCAAACACATTCAAACAAAGCTATTTGAATCAAATGAGAGTCAAATAAATTCAAACAAAGCTAATTAAATCAAATAAAAGTAAAATACATTCTACAAAGCTAATTGCATCAAATAAAAGTCAAACACATTCAAACAAAGCCTTTTAAATCAAATGAAAGTCAAACACATTAAAAAAAAACCTTTTTAATTTAAATGAAAGTCAAACACATTCAAACAAAGCTATGTAAATCAAATGAAAGTGAAAAGCATTCTACAAAGCAAATTGTATTAAATGAAATTCAAACACATTCAAACAAAGCTATTTGAATCAAATGACAGTCAAATACATTTCTACAAAGCTAATAGAATCAATTGAAAGTCAAACACATTCAAACAAAGCTATTTGAATCAAATGAAAGTCAATTTACATTCTACAAAGCTAATTGAATCAAATGAAAGTCAAACACATTCAAACAAAGCTAATTGAATCAAATGAAAGTCAAACACATTCAAACAAAGCTATTTTAATTAAATGAATGTCAAATACATTCTACAAAGCTAATTGAATCAAATGAAAGTCAAACCACATTCAAACAAAGCTATTTGAAGAAAATGAAAGTCAAATACATTCTACAATGCAAATTGAGACAAATGAAAGTCAAACACAGTCAAACAAAGTTATTTGACTCAAATGAAAGTCAAATACATTCTACAAAGCTAATTGAATCAAATGAAAGTCAAATACGTTCTACAAAGCTCATTGTATCAAATGAAAGTCAAACGCAATCAAATAAAGCTAATTGAGTCAAATGAAAGTCAAACACATTCAAACAAAGTTGTTTAAATTAAATGAAAGTGAAATGAATTCTACAAAGCTAATTGAATCAAATGAAAGTTAAACGCATTCAAACAAAGCTATTTGAATCAAATGAGAGTCAAATACATTCTACAAAGCTAATTGGATCAAATGAAAGTCAAACACATTCAAACAAAGCTAATTGAATCAAATGAAAGTCAAATACATTCAACAAAGCTAATTGAATCAAATGAAAGTCAAATACATTCTACAAAGCTAATTGAATCAAATGAAAGTCAAACACATTCAAATAAAGCTATTTGAATCAAATGAAAGTCAAATACATTCTACAAAGCTAATTGAATCAAAATGAAAGTCAAACACATTCAAACAAAGCTATTTGAATCAAAAGAGAGTCAAATAAATTCAATCAAAGCTAATTAAATCAAATAAAAGTAAAATACATTCTACAAAGCTAATTGCATCAAATAAAAGTCAAACACATTCAAACAAAGCCTTTTTAAATCAAATGAAAGTCTAACACATTCAAAACAAAGCCTTTTAAATCAAATGAAAGTCAAACACATTCAAAAAAAGCTTTTTTAATTTAAATGAAAGTCAAACACATTCAAACAAAGCTATATAAATCAAATGAAAGTGAAATGCATTCTACAAAGCAAATTGAATTAAATAAAATTCAAACACATTCTAACTAAGCTATTTGAATCAAATGACAGTCAAATACATTGTACAAAGCTAATTGAATCAATTGAAAGTCAAACACATTCAAACAAAGCTATTTGAATCAAATGAAAGTCAAACACATTCAAACAAAGCTATTTTTAATTAAATGAATGTCAAATACATTCTACAAAGCTAATTGAATCAAATGAAAGTCAAACACATTCAAACAAAGCTATTTGAAGAAAATGAAAGTCAAATACATTCTACAATGCAAATTGAAACAAACGAAAGTCAAACACAGTCAAACAAAGTTATTTGACTCAAATGAAAGTCAAATACATTCTACAAAGCTAATTGAATCAAATGAAAGTCAAACACATTCAAATAAAGCTATTTGAATCAAATGAAAGTCGAATACGTTCTACAAAGCTAATTGTATCAAATGAAAGTCAAACGCAATCAAATAAAGCTATTTGAGTAAAATGAAAGTCAAACACATTCAAACAAAGTTGTTTAAATTAAATGAAAGTGAAATGTATTCTACAAAGCTAATTGAATCAAAATGAAAGTTAAACGCATTCAAACAAAAGTTATTTGAATCAAATGAGCGTCAAATACATTCTACAAAGCTAATTGAATCAAATGAAAGTCAAACACATTCAAACAAAGCTAATTGAATCAAATAAAAGTAAAATACATTCTACAAAGCTAATTGAATCAAATGAAAGTCAAACACATTCAAACAAAGCCTTTTATATCAAATGAAAGTCAAACACATTCAAAAAAAGCTTTTTATTTAAATGAAAGTCAAACACATTCAAACAAAGTTATATAAATCAAAATGAAAGTGAAATGCATTCTACAAAGCAAATTGATATAAATGAAAATCAAACACATTCAAACAAAGCTATTTTGAATCAAATGAAAGTCAAAACACATTCAAACAAAGCTATTTGAATCAAATGAAATTTAAATACATTCTACAAAGCTAATTGAATCAAATGAAAGTCAAACACATTCAAACAAAGATTTTGAATCAAATCAAAGTCAAATACATTCTACAAAGCTAATTGAATCAAATGAAAGTCAAACACATTCAAATAAAGCTATTTGAATCAAATGAAAGTCAAATACATTCTACAAAGCTAATTGAATCAAATTGAAAGTCAAACACATTCAAATAAAGCTATTTGAATCAAAGGAGAGTCAAATACATTCTACAAAGCTAATTGAATCAAATGAAAGTCAAAACACATTCAAACAAAGCTATTTGAATCAAATGAAAGTCAAATAAATTCAAACAAAGCTAATTAAATCAAATAAAAGTAAAATACATTCTACAAAGCTAATTGCATCAAATGAAAGTCAAACACATTCAAACAAAGCCTTTTAAATCAAATGAAAGTCAAAACACATTCAAAAAAACCTTTTTAATTTAAATGAAAGTCAAACACATTCAAACAAAGCTATGTAAATCAAATGAAAGTTAAAAGCATTCTACAAAGCAAATTGTATTAAATGAAATTCAAACACATTCAAACAAAAGCTATTTGAATCAAATGACAGTCAAATACATTCTACAAAGCTAATAGAATCAATTGAAAGTCAAACACATTCAAACAAAGCTATTTGAATCAAATGAAAGTCAATTACATTCTACAAAGCTAATTGAATCAAATGAAAGTCAAACACATTCAAACAAAGCTAATTGAATCAAATGAAAGTCAAACACATTCAAACAAAAGCTATTTTAATTAAATGAATGTCAAATACATTCTACAAAGCTAATTGAATCAAATGAAAGTCAAACACATTCAAACAAAGCTATTTGAAGAAAATGAAAGTCAAATACATTCTACAATGCAAATTGAGACAAATGAAAGTCAAACACAGTCAAACAAAGTTATTTGACTCAAATGAAAGTCAAATACATTCTACAAAGCTAATTGAATCAAATGAAAGTCAAATACGTTCTACAAAGCTCATTGTATCAAATGAAAGTCAAACGCAATCAAATAAAGCTATTTGAGTCAAATGAAAGTCAAAAACACATTCAAACAAAGTTGTTTAAATTAAATGAAAGTGAAATGAATTCTACAAAGCTAATTGAATCAAATGAAAGTCAAACACATTCAAACAAAGCCTTTTAAAATCAAATGAAAGTCAAACACATTCAAAAAAAGCTTTTTTAATTTAAATGAAAGTCAAACACATTCAAACAAAGCTATATAAATCAAATGAAAGTGAAATGCATTCTACAAAGCAAATTGAATTAAATGAAATTCAAACACATTCTAACAAAGCTATTTGAATCAAATGACAGTCAAATACATTGTACAAAGCTAATTGAATCAATTGAAAGTCAAACACATTCAAACAAAGCTATTTGAATCAAATGAAAGTCAAATACATTCTACAAAGCTAATTGAATCAAATGAAAGTCAAACACATTCAAACAAAGCTAATTGAATCAAATGAAAGTCAAACACATTCAAACAAAGCTATTTTAATTAAATGAATGTCAAATACATTCTACAAAAGCTAATTGAATGAAAGTCAAACACATTCAAACAAAGCTATTTTGAAGAAAATGAAAGTCAAATACATTCTACAATGCAAATTGAAACAAATGAAAGTCAAACACACAGTCAAACAAAGTTATTTGACTCAAATGAAAGTCAAATACATTCTACAAAGCTAGTTGAATCAAATGAAAGTCAAAACACATTCAAATAAAGCTATTTGAATCAAATGAAAGACAAATACGTTCTACAAAGCTAATTGTATCAAATGAAAGTCAAACGCAATCAAAATAAAGCTATTTGAGTCAAATGAAAGTCAAACACATTCAAAACAAAGTTGTTTAAATTAAATGAAAGTGAAATATATTCTACAAAGCTAATTGAATCAAATGAATGTTAAACGCATTCAAACAAAGCTATTTGAATCAAATGAGAGTCAAATACATTCTACAAAGCTAATTGAATCAAATGAAAGTCAAACACATTCAAACAAAGCTAATTGAATCAAATGAAAGTCAAATACATTCAACAAAGCTAATTGAATCAAATAAAAGTACAATACATTCTACAAAGCTAATTGCATCAAATGAAAGTCAAACACATTCAAACAAAGCCTTTTAAATCAACTGAAAGTGAAACACATTCAAAAAAAGCTTTTTAATTTAAATGATAGTCAAACACATTCAAACAAAGCTATATAAATCAAATGAAAGTGAAATGCATTCTACAAAGCAAATTGAATTAAATGAAAGTCAAACACATTCAAACAAAGCTAAGTGAATCAAATGAAAGTCAAACACATTCAAACAAAGCTATTATAATCGAATGAAAGTCAATTACATTCTACAAAGCTAATTGAATCAAATGAAAGTCAAACACATTCAAACAAAGCTATTTGAATCAAATGAAAGTCAAACACATTCAAACAAAGCTATTTGAATCAAATGAGAGTCAAATACATTAAAACAAAGCTAATTAAACCAAATAAAAGTCTAATACATTCTACAAAGCTAATTGAATTAAATTAAAGTCAAACACATTCAAACAAAGCTAATTGAATCAAATGAAAGTCAAACACATTCAAACAAAGATTTTGAATCGAATGAAAGTCAAATACATTCTACAAAGCTAATTGAATCAAATGAAAGTCAAACACATTTAAATAAAGCTATTTCAATCAAATGAAAGTCAAATACATTCTACAAAGCTAATTGAATCAAATGTAAGTCAAACACATTCAAACAAAGCTATTTGAATCAAATGAGAGTCAAATAAATTTAAACAAAGCTAATTGAATCAAATAAAAGTAAAATACATTCTACAAAAGCTAATTGAATCAAATGAAAGTCAAACACATTCAAACAAAGCCTTTTGAAGAAAATAAAAGTCAAATACATTTTAAAAAAGCAAATTGAATCAAATGAAAGTCAAACACAGTCAAACAAAGTTATTTGGTTCAAATGAAAGTCAAATACATTCTACAAAGCTAATTGAATCAAATGAAAGTCAAAGTCAAATTCAAATACATTCTACAAAGCTAATTGAATCAAATAAAAGTCAAACACATTCAAGCTTATTGAATCAATGAAGTCAAACATTGCTATTTGAATCAAATACATTCAAAGCTAATTAAATCAAAGTCAACATTCTACAAAGCTAATTGAAGTCAAAGCTAATTGAATCAAACACATTCAAACAAAGCTATTTGAATCAAATGACAGTCAAATACGTTCTACAAAGCTAATTGTATCAAATGAAAGTCAAACACATTCAAACAAAGCTATTTGAATAAAATGAAAGTGAAATGCATTCTACAAAGCTAATTGAATCAAATGAAAGAAACACATTCAAACAAAGCTATTTGAATCAAATGAGAGTCAAATACATTCAAACAAAGCTAATTAAATCAAATAAAAGTCAAATACATTCTACAAAGCTAATTGAATCAATGAAAGTCAAACAGATTCAAACAAAGCTAATTGAATTAATGAAAGTCAAATACATTCAACAAAGAATTGAATCAAATGAAAGTCAAACACATTCAAACAAAGCTAATTGAATCAAATGAAAGTCAAACACATTCAAATAAAAGATTTTATTAAATGAAAGTCAAATACATTCTACAAAGCTAATTGAATCAAATGAAAGTCAAACACATTCAAACAAAGCTATTTCAATCAAATGAAAGTCAAATACATTCTACAAAGCTAATTGAATCAAATGAAAGTCAAACAATTCAAACAAAGCTATTTGAATCAAATGAGAGTCAAATAAATTCAAACAAAGCTAATTAAATCAAATAAAAGTAAAATACATTCTACAAAGCTAATTGCATCAAATGAAAGTCAAACACATTCAAACAAAGCTTTTAATCAAATGAAAGTCAAACACATTCAAAAAAAGCTTTTTAATTTAAATGAAAGTCAAACATTCAAACAAAGGTCAAGGTCAAAGCTACAAATGAAAGTCATGCAAATTGAATTAAATGAAATTCAAACACATTCAAACAAAGCTATTTGAATCAAATGAAAGTCAAATACATTCTACAAAGCTAATTGAATCAAATGAAAGTCAACACATTCAAACAAAGCTAATTTGAATCAAATGAAAGTCAAACACATTCAACAAAGCTATTTTAATTAAATGAATGTCAAATACATTCTACAAAGCTAATTGAATCAAATGAAAGTCAAACACATTCAAACAAAGCTATTTGAAGAAAATGAAAGTCAAATACATTGAAACAAATGAAACAAAGTCAATAAATCAAATGAAAGTCAAATACATTCTACAAAGCTAATTGAATCAAATGAAAGTCAAACACATTCAAACAAAGCTCAAACAAAGCTAATTGAATCAAATGAAAGTCAAAACATTCAAACAAAGCTAATTGAATCAAATGAAAGTCAAACACATTCAAACAAAGCTATTTTAATCAATGAAAGTCAAATTCTATAATTGAAAAATGAAAGTCAAACACATTTTGAATCAAATAAAGTCAAACACATTCAACAAAGCTATTTGAATCAAATGAGAGTCAAATACATTAAACAAAGCTAATTAAATCAAATAAAAGTCTAATACATTCTACAAAGCTAATTGAATTAAAAAGTCAAACACATTCAAACAAAGCTCAAATGAAAGTCAAACACATTCAAAAAAAGCTTTTTAATTTAAATGAAAGTCAAACACATTCAAACAAAGCTATATAAATCAAATGAAAGTGAAATGCATTCTACAAAGCAAATTGAATTAAATGAAATTAAAACACATTCAAACAAAGCTATTTGAATCAAATGACAGTAAAATACATTCTACAAAGCTAATTGAATCAATTGAAAGTCAAACACATTCAAACAAAGCTATTTGAATCAAATGAAAGTCAAATACATTCTACAAAGCTAATTGAATCAAATGAAAGTCAAACACATTCAAACAAAGCTAATTGAATCAAATGAAAGTCAAACACATTCAAACAAAGCTATTTTAATTAAATGAATGTCAAATAAATTCTACAAAGCTAATTGAATCAAATGAAAGTCAAACACATTCAAACAAAGCTATTTGAAGAAAATGAAAGTCAAATACATTCTACAAAGCAAATTGAAACAAAGAAAGTCAAACACAGTCAAACAAAGTTATTTGACTCAAATGAAAGTCAAAACATTCTACAAAGCTAATTGAATCAAATGAAAGTCAAACACATTCAAATAAAGCTATTTGAATCAAATGAAAGTCAAATACGTTCTACAAAGCTAATTGTATCAAATGAAAGTCAAACGTAATCAAATAAAGCTATTTGAAAAATGAAAGTCAAACATTCAAACAAAGTTGTTTAAATTAAATGAAAGTGAAATGGCTAATTGAATCAAATGAAAGTAAACGCATTCAAACAAAGCTATTTGAATCAAATGAAGTCAAATACATTCTACAAAGCTAATTGAATCAAATGAAAGTCAAACATTCAAACAAGCTAATTGAATCAAATAAAGTAAAATACATTCTACAAAGCTAATTGAATCAAATGAAAGTCAAACACATTCAAACAAAGCTTCAAATGAAAGTCAAACACATTCAAAAAAAGCTTTTTAAAATGAAAGTCAAACACATTCAAACAAAGTTATATAAATCAAATGAAAGTGAAATGCATTCTACAAAGCAAATTCAAACACATTCAAAGCTAAATCAAATGAAAGTCAAACACATTCAAACAAAGCTATTTGAATCAAATGAAATTCAAATACAACAAAGCTAATTGAATCAAATGAAAGTCAAACACATTCAAACAAAGATTTTGAATCAAATCAAAGTCAAATACATTCTACAAAGCTAATTGAATCAAATGAAAGTCAAACACATTCAAATAAAGCTATTTGAATCAAATGAAAGTCAAACATTCTACAAAGCTAATTGAATCAAATGAAAGTCAAACACATTCAAATAAAGCTATTGAATCAAATAAAATACATTCTACAAATAATTGAATCAAATGAAAGTCAAACACATTTAAATAAAGCTATTTGAATCAAATGAAAGTCAAATACATTCTACAAAGCTAATTGAATCAAATGAAAGTCAAACACATTCAAAAAAGCTATTTGAATCAAATGAGAGTCAAATAAATTCAAACAAAGCTAATTAAATCAAATAAAAGTAAAATACATTCTACAAAGCTAATTGATCAAATGAAAGTCAAACACATTCAAACAAAGCCTTTTAAATCAAATGAAAAAATTCAAAAAAAATTTTAATTTAAATGAAAGTCAAACACATTCAAACAAAGCTATTAAATCAAATGAAAGTGAAAAGCATTCTACAAAGCAAATTGAATTAAATGAAATTCAAACACATTCAAACAAAGCTATTTGAATCAAATGACAGTCAAATACATTCTACAAAGCTAATAGAATCAATTGAAAGTCAAACACATTCAAACAAAGCTATTTGAATCAAATGAAAGTCAAACATTCTACAAAGCTAATTGAATCAAATGAAAGTCAAACACATTCAAACAAAGCTAATTGAATCAAATGAAAGTCAAACACATTCAAACAAAGCTATTTTAATTAAATGAATGTCAAATACATTCTACAAAGCTAATTGAATCAAATGAAAGTCAAACACATTCAAACAAAGCTATTTGAAGAAAATGAAAGTCAAATACATTCTACAATGCAAATTGAACAAATGAAAGTCAAACACATCAAACAAAGTTTTGACTCAAATGAAAGTCAAATACATTCTACAAAGCTAATTGAATCAAATGAAAGTCAAATACGTTCTACAAAGCTATTGTATCAAATGAAAGTCAAACGCAATCAAATAAAGCTATTTGAGTCAAATGAAAGTCAAACACATTCAAACAAAGTTGTTTAAATTAAATGAAAGTGAAATGAATTCTACAAAGCTAATTGAATCAAATGAAAGTTAAACGCATTCAAACAAAGCTATTTGAATCAAATGAGAGTCAAATACATTCTAGCTATTGCAAATGAAAGTCAAACACATTCAAAAAGCTAATTGAATCAAATGAAAGTCAAATACATTCAACAAAGCTAATTGAATCAAATGAAAGTCAAATACATTCTACAAAGCTAATTGAATCAAATGAAAGTCAAACACATTCAAAAAGCTATTTGAATCAAATGAAAGTCAAATACATTCTACAAAGCTAATTGAATCAAATGAAAGTCAAACACATTCAAACAAAGCTATTTGAATCAAAAGAGAGTCAAATAAATTCAAACAAAGCTAATTAAATCAAATAAAAGTAAAATACATTCTACAAAGCTAATTGATCAAATAAAAGTCAAACACATTCAAACAAAGCCTTTTAAATCAAATGAAAAGCCTTTTAAATCAAATGAAAGTCAAACATTCAAAAAAAGCTTTTTAATTTAAATGAAAGTCAAACACATTCAAACAAAGCTATATAAATCAAATGAAAGTGAAATGCATTCTACAAAGCAAATTGAATTAAATAAAATTCAAACACATTCAAACAAGCTATTTGAATCAAATGACAGTCAAATACATTGTACAAAGCTAATTGAATCAATTGAAAGTCAAACACATTCAAACAAAGCTATTTGAATCAAATGAAAGTCAAACACATTCAAACAAAGCTATTCAAATACATTCTACAAAGCTAATTGAATCAAATGAAAGTCAAACACATTCAAACAAAGCTATTTGAAGAAAATGAAAGTCAAATACATTCTACAATGCAAATTGAAACAAATGAAAGTCAAACACAGTCAAACAAAGTTATTTGACTCAAATGAAATCAAACATTCTACAAAGCTAATTGAATCAAATGAAAGTCAAACACATTCAAATA
Organism: Chenopodium quinoa; assembly: GCF_001683475.1. Lineage (NCBI taxonomy): Eukaryota > Viridiplantae > Streptophyta > Magnoliopsida > Caryophyllales > Amaranthaceae > Chenopodium > Chenopodium quinoa. The sequence continues at coordinate 17,062 of NW_018745641.1, forward strand.
AAGCTATTTGAATCAAATGAAAGTCAATACGTTCTACAAAGCTAATTGTATCAATGAAAGTCAAACGCAATCAAATTATTTGAAAAATGAAAGTCAAACATTCAAACAAAAATTAAATGAAAGTGAAATGTATTCTACAAGCTAATTGAATCAAATGAAAGTTAAACGCATTCAAACAAAGTATTTGAATCAAATGTCAAATACATTCTACAAAGCTAATTGAATCAAATGAAAGTCAAACACATTCAAACAAATAAAAGTAAAATACATTCTACAAAGCTAATTGAATCAAATGAAAGTCAAACACATTCAAACAAAGCCTTTTAAATCAAATGAAAGTCAAACACATTCAAAAAAAGCTTTTTATTTAAATGAAAGTCAAACACATTCAAACAAAGTTATATAAATCAAATGAAAGTGAAATGCATTCTACAAAGCAATTGAATAAATGAAATTCAAACACATTCAAACAAAGCTAAATCAAATGAAAGTCAAACACATTCAAACAAAGCTATTTGAATCAAATGAAAGCTAATTGAATCAAATGTCAAACACATTCAAAAAGATTTTGAATCAAATCAAAGTCAAATACATTCTACAAAGCTAATTGAATCAAATGAAAGTCAAACACATTCAAAAAAGCAAATGAAAGTCAAATACATTCTACAAAGCTAATTGAATCAAATGAAAGTCAAACACATTCAAAAAGCTATTTGAATCAAATCAAACATTCTACAAAGCTAATTGAATCAAAAAGTCAAACACATTCAAATAAAGCTATTTGAATCAAATGAAAGTCAAATACATTCTACAAAGCTAATTGAATCAAATGAAAGTCAAACACATTCAAACAAAGCTATTTGAATCAAATGAGAGTCAAATAAATTCAAACAAAGCTAATTAAATCAAATAAAAGTAAAATACATTCTACAAAGCTAATTGCATCAAATGAAAGTCAAACACATTCAAACAAAGCCTTTTTAAATCAAATGAAAGTCAAACACATTCAAAAAAACCTTTTTAATTTAAATGAAAGTCAAACACATTCAAACAAAGCTATGTAAATCAAATGAAAGTGAAAAGCATTCTACAAAGCAAATTGTATTAAATGAAATTCAAACACATTCAAACAAAGCTATTTGAATCAAATGACAGTCAAATACATTCTACAAAGCTAATAGAATCAATTGAAAGTCAAACACATTCAAACAAAGCTATTTGAATCAAATGAAGTCAATTACATTCTACAAGCTAATTGAATCAAATGAAAGTCAAACACATTCAAACAAAGCTAATTGAATCAAATGAAAGTCAAACACATTCAAACAAAGCTATTTAATTAAATGAATGTCAAATACATTCTACAAAGCTAATTGAATCAAATGAAAGTCAAACACATTCAAACAAAGCTATTTGAAGAAAATGAAAGTCAAATACATTCTACAATGCAAATTCAAATGAAAGTCAAACACATCAAACAAAGTTATTTGACTCAAATGAAAGTCAAATACATTCTACAAAGCTAATTGAATCAAATGAAAGTCAAATACAAAAGCATTGTATCAAATGAAAGTCAAACGCAATCAAATAAAGCTATTTGAGTCAAATGAAAGTCAAACACATTCAAACAAAGTTGTTTAAATTAAATGAAAGTGAAATGAATTCTACAAAGCTAATTGAATCAAATGAAAGTTAAACGCATTCAAACAAAGCTATTTGAATCAAATGAGAGTCAAATACATTCTACAAAGCTAATTGATCAAATGAAAGTCAAACACATTCAAACAAAGCTAATTGATCAAATGAAAGTCAAATACATTCAACAAAGCTAATTGAATCAAATGAAAGTCAAATACATTCTACAAAGCTAATTGAATCAAATGAAAGTCAAACACATTAAAGCTATTTGAATCAAATGAAAGTCAAATACATTCTACAAAGCTAATTTAACAAATGAAAGTCAAACACATTCAAACAAAGCTATTTGAATCAAAAGAGAGTCAAATAAATTCAAACAAAGCTAATTAAATCAAATAAAAGTAAATACATTCTACAAAGCTAATTGCATCAAATAAAAGTCAAACACATTCAAACAAAGCCTTTTAATCAAATGAAAGTCTAACACATTCAAACAAAGCCTTTTAAATCAAATGAAAGTCAAACACATTCAAAAAAAGCTTTTTAATTTAAATGAAAGTCAAACACATTCAAACAAAGCTATATAAATCAAATGAAAGTGAAATGCATTCTACAAAGCAAATTGAATTAAATGAAATTCAAACACATTCTAAAAAGCTATTTGAATCAAATGACAGTCAAATACATTGTACAAAGCTAATTGAATCAATTGAAAGTCAAACACATTCAAACAAGCTATTTGAATCAAATGAAAGTCAAATACATTCTACAAAGCTAATTGAATCAAATGAAAGTCAAACACATTCAAACAAAGCTAATTGAATCAAATGAAAGTCAAACACATTCAAACAAAGCTATTTTAATTAAATGAATGTCAAATAATTCTACAAAGCTAATTGAATCAAATGAAAGTCAAACACATTCAAACAAAGCTATTTGAAGAAAATGAAAGTCAAATACATTCTACAATGCAAATTGAAACAAATGAAAGTCAAACACAGTCAAACAAAGTTATTTGACTCAAATGAAAGTCAAATACATTCTACAAAGCTAGTTGAATCAAATGAAAGTCAAACACATTCAAATAAAGCTATTTGAATCAAATGAAAGACAAATACGTTCTACAAAGCTAATTGTTCAAATGAAAGTCAAACGCAATCAAAAAAGCTATTTGAGTCAAATGAAAGTCAAACACATTCAAACAAAGTTTTTAAATTAAATGAAAGTGAAATATATTCTACAAAGCTAATTGAATCAAATGAATGTTAAACGCATTCAAACAAAGCTATTTGAATCAAATGAGAGTCAAATACATTCTACAAAGCTAATTGAATCAAATGAAAGTCAAACACATTCAAACAAAGCTAATTGAATCAAATGAAAGTCAAATACATTCAACAAAGCTAATTGAATCAAATAAAAGTACAAGTCAAACACATTTCAAACAAAGCTAATTGAATCAAATGAAAGTCAAACACATTCAAACAAAGCTATTTGAATCAAATGAAAGTCAAACACATTCAAACAAAGCTATTTGAATCAAATGAGAGTCAAATACATTAAAACAAAGCTAATTAAATCAAATAAAAGTCTAATACATTCTACAAAGCTAATTGAATTAAATTAAAGTCAAACATTCAAACAAAGCTAATTGAATCAAATGAAAGTCAAACACATTCAATCAAAGATTTCGAATCAAATGAAAGTCAAATACATTCTACAAAGCTAATTGAATCAAATGAAATTCAAACACGTTTAAATAAAGCTATTTCAATCAAATGAAAGTCAAATACATTCTACAAAGCTAATTGAATCAAATGTAAGTCAAACACATTCAAACAAAGCTATTTGAATCAAATGAGAGTCAAATAAATTTAAACAAAGCTAATTAAATCAAATAAAAGTAAAATACATTCTACAAAGCTAATTGAATCAAATGAAAGTCAAACACATTCAAATAAAGCCTTTTAAATCAATGAAAGTTAAACACATTCAAAAAAAGCTTTTTAATTTAAATGAAAGTCAAACACATTCAAACAAAGCTATATAAACTCAAATGAAAGTGAAATGCATTCTACAAAGCAAATTGAATTAAATGAAATTCAAACACATTCAAACAAAGCTATTTGAATCAAATGACAGTCAAACACATTCTACAAAGCTAATTGAATCAATTGAAAGTCAAACACATTCAAACAAAGCTATTTGAATCAAATGAAAGTCAAATACATTCTACAAAGCTAATTGAATCAAATGAAAGTCAAACACATTCAAACAAAGTCTTTTAAATCAAATGAAGTCAAACACATTCAAAAAAAGCTTTTTAATTTAAATGAAAGTCAAACACATTCAAACAAAGCTATATAAATCAAATGAAAGTGAAATGCATTCTACAAAGCAAATTGAATTAAATGAAATTCAAACACATTCAAACAAAGCTATTTGAATCAAATGACAGTAAAATACATTCTACAAAGCTAATTGAATCAATTGAAAGTCAAACACATTCAAACAAAGCTATTTGAATCAAATGAAAGTCAAATACGTTCTACAAAGCTAATTGTATCAAATGAAAGTCAAACGCAATCAAATAAAGCTATTTGAGTCAAATGAAAGTCAAACACATTCAAACAAAGTTGTTTAAATTAAATGAAAGTGAATTGTGTTCTACAAAGCTAATTGAATCAAATGAATGTTAAACGCATTCAAACAAAGTTATTTGAATCAAATGAGAGTCAAATACATTCTACAAAGCTAATTGAATCAAATGAAAGTCAGACACATTCAAACAAAGCTAATTGAATCAAATGAAAGTCAAATACATTCAACAAAGCTAATTGAATCAAATGAAAGTCAAACACATTCAAAAAAGCTAATTGAATCAAATGAAAGTCAAACACATTCAAACAAAGCTATTTGAATCAAATGAAAGTCAAACACATTCAAACAAAAGCTATTTGAATCAAATGAGAGTGAAATACATTAAAACAAAGCTAATTAAATCAAATAAAAGTCTAATACATTCTACAAAGCTAATTGAATTAAATTAAAGTCAAACACATTCAAACAAAGCTAATTGAATCAAATGAAAGTCAAACACATTCAATCAAAGATTTCGAATCAAATGAAAGTCAAATACATTCTACAAAGCTAATTGAATCAAATGAAATTCAAACACATTTAAATAAAGCTATTTCAATCAAATGAAAGTAAAATACATTCTACAAAGCTAATTGAATCAAATGTAAGTCAAACACATTCAAACAAAGCTATTTGAATCAAATGAGAGTCAAATAAATTTAAACAAAGCTAATTAAATCAAATAAAAGTAAAATACATTCTACAAAGCTAATTGAATCAAATGAAAGTCAAACACATTCAAATAAAGCCTTTTAAATCAAATGAAAGTTAAACACATTCAAAAAAAGCTTTTAATTTAAATGAAAGTCAAACACATTCAAACAAAGCTATATAAATCAAATGAAAGTGAAATGCATTCTACAAAGCAAATTGAATTAAATGAAATTCAAACACATTCAAACAAAGCTATTTGAATCAAATGACAGTCAAACACATTCTACAAAGCTAATTGAATCAAATGTAAGTCAAACACATTCAAACAAAGCTATTTGAATCAAATGAGAGTCAAATAAATTTAAACAAAGCTAATTAATCAAAAAAAGTAAAATACATTCTACAAAGCTAATTGAATCAAATGAAAGTCAAACACATTCAAATAAAGCCTTTTAAATCAACTGAAAGTTAAACACATTCAAAAAAAGCTTTTTAATTTAAATGAAAGTCAAACACATTCAAACAAAGCTATATAATCAAATGAAAGTGAAATGCATTCTACAAAGCAAATTGAATTAAATGAAATTCAAACACATTCAAACAAAAGCTATTTGAATCAAATGACAGTCAAACACATTCTACAAAGCTAATTGAATCAATTGAAAGTCAAACACATTCAAACAAAGCTATTTGAATCAAATGAAAGTCAAATACATTCTACAAAGCTAATTGAATCAAATGAAAGTCAAACACATTCAAACAAAGTCTTTTAAATCAAATGAGAGTCAAACACATTCAAAAAAAGCTTTTTAATTTAAATGAAAGTCAAACACATTCAAACAAAGCTATATAAATCAAATGAAAGTGAAATGCATTCTACAAAGCAAATTGAATTAAATGAAATTCAAACACATTCAAACAAAGCTATTTGAATCAAATGACAGTAAAATACATTCTACAAAGCTAATTGAATTAATTGAAAGTCAAACACATTCAAACAAAGCTATTTGAATCAAATGAAAGTCAAATACGTTCTACAAAGCTAATTGTCAAATGAAAGTCAAACGCAATCAAATAAAGCTATTTGAGTCAAATGAAAGTCAAACACATTCAAACAAAGTTGTTTAAATTAAATGAAAGTGAATTGTGTTCTACAAAGCTAATTGAATCAAATGAATGTTAAACGCATTCAAACAAAGTTATTTGAATCAAATGAGAGTCAAATACATTCTACAAAGCTAATTGAATCAAATGAAAGTCAGACACATTCAAACAAAGCTAATTGAATCAAATGAAAGTCAAATACATTCAACAAAGCTAATTGAATCAAATGAAAGTCAAACACATTCAAACAAAGCTAAGAATCAAATGAAAGTCAAACACATTCAAACAAAGCTATTTGAATCAAATGAAAGTCAAACACATTCAAACAAAGCTATTTGAATCAAATGAGAGTCAAATACATTAAAACAAAGCTAATTAAATCAAATAAAAGTCTAATACATTCTACAAAGCTAATTGAATTAAATTAAAGTCAAACACATTCAAACAAAGCTAATTGAATCAAATGAAAGTCAAACACATTCAATCAAAGATTTCGAATCAAATGAAAGTCAAATACATTCTACAAAGCTAATTGAATCAAATGAAATTCAAACACATTTAAATAAAGCTATTTCAATCAAATGAAAGTAAAATACATTCTACAAAGCTAATTGAATCAAATGTAAGTCAAACACATTCAAACAAAGCTATTTGAATCAAATGAGAGTCAAATAAATTTAAACAAAGCTAATTAAATCAAATAAAAGTAAAATACATTCTACAAAGCTAATTGAATCAAATGAAAGTCAAACACATTCAAATAAAGCCTTTTAAATCAAATGAAAGTTAAACACATTCAAAAAAAGCTTTTAATTTAAATGAAAGTCAAACACATTCAAAGAAAGCTATATAAATCAAATGAAAGTGAAATGCATTCTACAAAGCAAATTGAATTAAATGAAATTCAAACACATTCAAACAAAGCTATTTGAATCAAATGACAGTCAAACACATTCTACAAAGCTAATTGAATCAATTGAAAGTCAAACACATTCAAACAAAGCTATTTGAATCAAATGAAAGTCAAATACATTCTACAAAGCTAATTGAATCAAATGAAAGTCAAACACATTCAAACAAAGTCTTTTAAATCAAATGAAAGTCAAACACATTCAAAAAAAGCTTTTTAATTTAAATGAAAGTCAAACACATTCAAACAAAGCTATATAAATCAAATGAAAGTGAAATGCATTCTACAAAGCAAATTGAATTAAATGAAATTCAAACACATTCAAACAAAGCTATTTGAATCAAATGACAGTAAAATACATTCTACAAAGCTAATTGAATCAATTGAAAGTCAAACAAATTCAAACAAAGCTATTTGAATCAAATGAAAGTCAAATACGTTCTACAAAGCTAATTGTATCAAATGAAAGTCAAACGCAATCAAATAAAGCTATTTGAGTCAAATGAAAGTCAAACACATTCAAACAAAGTTGTTTAAATTAAATGAAAGTGAATTGTGTTCTACAAAGCTAATTGAATCAAATGAATGTTAAACGCATTCAAACAAAGTTATTTGAATCAAATGAGAGTCAAATACATTCTACAAAGCTAATTGAATCAAATGAAAGTCAGACACATTCAAACAAAGCTAATTGAATCAAATGAAAGTCAAATACATTCAACAAAGCTAATTGAATCAAATGAAAGTCAAACACATTCAAACAAAGCTAATTGAATCAAATGAAAGTCAAACACATTCAAACAAAGCTATTGAATCAAATGAAAGTCAAACACATTCAAACAAGCTATTTGAATCAAATGAGAGTCAAATACATTAAAACAAAGCTAATTAAATCAAATAAAAGTCTAATACATTCTACAAAGCTAATTGAATTAAATTAAAGTCAAACACATTCAAACAAAGCTAATTGAATCAAATGAAAGTCAAACACATTCAATCAAAGATTTCGAATCAAATGAAAGTCAAATACATTCTACAAAGCTAATTGAATCAAATGAAATTCAAACACATTTAAATAAAGCTATTTCAATCAAATGAAAGTCAAATACATTCTACAAAGCTAATTGAATCAAATGTAAGTCAAACACATTCAAACAAAGCTATTTGAATCAAATGAGAGTCAAATAAATTTAAACAAAGCTAATTAAATCAAATAAAAGTAAAATACATTCTACAAAGCTAATTGAATCAAATGAAAGTCAAACACATTCAAATAAAGCCTTTTAAATCAAATGAAAGTTAAACACATTCAAAAAAAGCTTTTTAATTTAAATGAAAGTCAAACACATTCAAACAAAGCTATATAAATCAAATGAAAGTGAAATGCATTCTACAAAGCAAATTGAATTAAATGAAATTCAAACACATTCAAACAAAGCTATTTGAATCAAATGACAGTCAAACACATTCTACAAAGCTAATTGAATCAATTGAAAGTCAAACACATTCAAACAAAGCTATTTGATTCAAATGAAAGTCAAATACATTCTACAAAGCTAATTGAATCAAATGAAAGTCAAACACATTCAAACAAAGTCTTTTAAATCAAATGAAAGTCAAACACATTCAAAAAAAGCTTTTTAATTTAAATGAAAGTCAAACACATTCAAACAAAGCTATATAAATCAAATGAAAGTGAAATGCATTCTACAAAGCAAATTGAATTAAATGAAATTCAAACACATTCAAACAAAGCTATTTGAATCAAATGACAGTAAAATACATTCTACAAAGCTAATTGAATCAATTGAAAGTCAAACACATTCAAACAAAGCTATTTGAATCAAATGAAAGTCAAATACGTTCTACAAAGCTAATTGTATCAAATGAAAGTCAAACGCAATCAAATAAAGCTATTTGAGTCAAATGAAAGTCAAACACATTCAAACAAAGTTGTTTAAATTAAATGAAAGTGAATTGTGTTCTACAAAACTAATTGAATCAAATGAATGTTAAACGCATTCAAACAAAGGTATTTGAATCAAATGAGAGTCAAATACATTCTACAAAGCTAATTGAATCAAATGAAAGTCAGACACATTCAAACAAAGCTTATTGAATCAAATGAAAGTCAAATACATTCAACAAAGCTAATTGAATCAAATGAAAGTCAAACACATTCAAACAAAGCTAATTGAATCAAATGAAAGTCAAACACATTCAAACAAAGCTATTTGAATCAAATGAAAGTCAAACACATTCAAACAAAGCTATTTGAATCAAATGAGAGTCAAATACATTAAAACAAAGCTAATTAAATCAAATAAAAGTCTAATACATTCTACAAAGCTAATTGAATTAAATTAAAGTCAAACACATTCAAACAAAGCTAATTGAATCAAATTAAAGTCAAACACATTCAATCAAAGATTTCGAATCAAATGAAAGTCAAATACATTCTACAAAGCTAATTGAATCAAATGAAATTCAAACACATTTAAATAAAGCTATTTCAATCAAATGAAAGTAAAATACATTCTACAAAGCTAATTGAATCAAATGTAAGTCAAACACATTCAAACAAAGCTATTTGAATCAAATGAGAGTCAAATAAATTTAAACAAAGCTAATTAAATCAAATAAAAGTAAAATACATTCTACAAAGCTAATTGAATCAAATGAAAGTCAAACACATTCAAATAAAGCCTTTTAAATCAAATGAAAGTTAAACACATTCAAAAAAAGCTTTTTAATTTAAATGAAAGTCAAACACATTCAAAGAAAGCTATATAAATCAAATGAAAGTGAAATGCATTCTACAAAGCAAATTGAATTAAATGAAATTCAAACACATTCAAACAAAGCTATTTGAATCAAATGACAGTCAAACACATTCTACAAAGCTAATTGAATCAATTGAAAGTCAAACACATTCAAACAAAGCTATTTGAATCAAATGAAAGTCAAAATACATTCTACAAAGCTAATTGAATCAAATGAAAGTCAAACACATTCAAACAAAGTCTTTTAAATCAAATGAAAGTCAAACACATTCAAAAAAAGCTTTTTAATTTAAATGAAAGTCAAACACATTCAAACAAAGCTATATAAATCAAATGAAAGTGAAATGCATTCTACAAAGCAAATTGAATTAAATGAAATTCAAACACATTCAAACAAAGCTATTTGAATCAAATGACAGTAAAATACATTCTACAAAGCTAATTGAATCAATTGAAAGTCAAACACATTCAAACAAAGCTATTTGAATCAAATAAAAGTCAAATACGTTCTACAAAGCTAATTGTATCAAATGAAAGTCAAACGCAATCAAATAAAGCTATTTGAGTCAAATGAAAGTCAAACACATTCAAACAAAGTTGTTAAATTAAATGAAAGTGAATTGTGTTCTACAAAGCTAATTGAATCAAATGAATGTTAAACGCATTCAAACAAAGTTATTTGAATCAAATGAGAGTCAAATACATTCTACAAAGCTAATTGAATCAAATGAAAGTCAGACACATTCAAACAAAGCTAATTGAATCAAATGAAAGTCAAATACATTCAACAAAGCTAAATCAAATGAAAGTCAAACACATTCAAACAAAGCTAATTGAATCAAATGAAAGTCAAACACATTCAAACAAAGCTATTGAATCAAATGAAAGTCAAACACATTCAAACAAAGCTATTTGAATCAAATGAGAGTCAAATACATTAAAACAAAGCTAATTAAATCAAATAAAAGTCTAATACATTCTACAAAGCTAATTGAATTAAATTAAAGTCAAACACATTCAAACAAAGCTAATTGAATCAAATGAAAGTCAAACACATTCAATCAAAGATTTCGAATCAAATGAAAGTCAAATACATTCTACAAAGCTAATTGAATCAAATGAAATTCAAACACATTTAAATAAAGCTATTTCAATCAAATGAAAGTCAAATACATTCTACAAAGCTAATTGAATCAAATGTAAGTCAAACACATTCAAACAAAGCTATTTGAATCAAATGAGAGTCAAATAAATTTAAACAAAGCTAATTAAATCAAATAAAAGTAAAATACATTCTACAAAGCTAATTGAATCAAATGAAAGTCAAACACATTCAAATAAAGCCTTTTAAATCAAATGAAAGTTAAACACATTCAAAAAAAGCTTTTTAATTTAAATGAAAGTCAAACACATTCAAACAAAGCTATATAAATCAAATGAAAGTGAAATGCATTCTACAAAGCAAATTGAATTAAATGAAATTCAAACACATTCAAACAAAGCTATTTGAATCAAATGACAGTCAAACACATTCTACAAAGCTAATTGAATCAATTGAAAGTCAAACACATTCAAACAAAGCTATTTGAATCAAATGAAAGTCAAATACATTCTACAAAGCTAATTGAATCAAATGAAAGTCAAACACATTCAAACAAAGTCTTTTAAATCAAATGAAAGTCAAACACATTCAAAAAAAGCTTTTTTAATTTAAATGAAAGTCAAACACATTCAAACAAAGCTATATAAATCAAATGAAAGTGAAATGCATTCTACAAAGCAAATTGAATTAAATGAAATTCAAACACATTCAAACAAAGCTATTTGAATCAAATGACAGTAAAATACATTCTACAAAGCTAATTGAATCAATTGAAAGTCAAACACATTCAAACAAAGCTATTTGAATCAAATGAAAGTCAAATACGTTCTACAAAGCTAATTGTATCAAATGAAAGTTAAACGCAATCAAATAAAGCTATTTGAGTCAAATGAAAGTCAAACACATTCAAACAAAGTTGTTTAAATTAAATGAAAGTGAATTGTGTTCTACAAAGCTAATTGAATCAAATGAATGTTAAACGCATTCAAACAAAGTTATTTGAATCAAATGAGAGTCAAATACATTTTTACAAAGCTAATTGAATCAAATGAAAGTCAGACACATTCAAACAAAGCTAATTGAATCAAATGAAAGTCAAATACATTCAACAAAGCTAATTGAATCAAATGAAAGTCAAACACATTCAAACAAAGCTAATTAAATCAAATGAAAGTCAAAACACATTCAAACAAAGCTATTTGAATCAAATGAAAGTCAAACACATTCAAACAAAGCTATTTGAATCAAATGAGAGTCAAATACATTAAAAGAAAGCTAATTAAATCAAATAAAAGTCTAATACATTCTACAAAGCTAATTGAATTAAATTAAAGTCAAACACATTCAAACAAAGCTAATTGAATCAAATGAAAGTCAAACACATTCAATCAAAGATTTCGAATCAAATGAAAGTCAAATACATTCTACAAAGCTAATTGAATCAAATGAAATTCAAACACATTTAAATAAAGCTATTTCAATCAAATGAAAGTCAAATACATTCTACAAAGCTAATTGAATCAAATGTAAGTCAAACACATTCAAACAAAGCTATTTGAATCAAATGAGAGTCAAATAAATTTAAACAAAGCTAATTAAATCAAATAAAAGTAAAATACATTCTACAAAGCTAATTGAATCAAATGAAAGTCAAACACATTCAAATAAAGCCTTTTAAATCAAATGAAAGTTAAACACATTCAAAAAAAGCTTTTTAATTTAAATGAAAGTCAAACACATTCAAACAAAGCTATATAAATCAAATGAAAGTGAAATGCATTCTACAAAGCAAATTGAATTAAATGAAATTCAAACACATTCAAACAAAGCTATTTGAATCAAATGACAGTCAAACACATTCTACAAAGCTAATTGAATCAATTGAAAGTCAAACACATTCAAACAAAGCTATTTGAATCAAATGAAAGTCAAATACATTCTACAAAGCTAATTGAATCAAATGAAAGTCAAACACATTCAAACAAAGTCTTTTAAATCAAATGAAGTCAAACACATTCAAAAAAAGCTTTTTAATTTAAATGAAAGTCAAACACATTCAAACAAAGCTATATAAATCAAATGAAAGTGAAATGCATTCTACAAAGCAAATTGAATTAAATGAAATTCAAACACATTCAAACAAAGCTATTTGAATCAAATGACAGTAAAATACATTCTACAAAGCTAATTGAATCAATTGAAAGTCAAACACATTCAAACAAAGCTATTTGAATCAAATGAAAGTCAAATACGTTCTACAAAGCTAATTGTATCAAATGAAAGTCAAACGCAATCAAATAAAGCTATTTGAGTCAAATGAAAGTCAAACACATTCAAACAAAGTTGTTTAAATTAAATGAAAGTGAATTGTGTTCTACAAAGCTAATTGAATCAAATGAATGTTAAACGCATTCAAACAAAGTTATTTGAATCAAATGAGAGTCAAATACATTCTACAAAGCTAATTGAATCAAATGAAAGTCAGACACATTCAAACAAAGCTAATTGAATCAAATGAAAGTCAAATACATTCAACAAAGCTAATTGAATCAAATGAAAGTCAAACACATTCAAACAAAGCTAATTGAATCAAATGAAAGTCAAACACATTCAAACAAAGCTATTTGAATCAAATGAAAGTCAAACACATTCAAACAAAGCTATTTGAATCAAATGAGAGTCAAATACATTAAAACAAAGCTAATTAAATCAAATAAAAGTCTAATACATTCTACAAAGCTAATTGAATTAAATTAAAGTCAAACACATTCAAACAAAGCTAATTGAATCAAATGAAAGTCAAAACATTCAATCAAAGATTTCGAATCAAATGAAAGTCAAATACATTCTACAAAGCTATTGAATCAAATGAAATTCAAACACATTTAAATAAAGCTATTTCAATCAAATGAAAGTCAAATACATTCTACAAAGCTAATTGAATCAAATGTAAGTCAAACACATTCAAACAAAGCAATTTGAATCAAATGAGAGTCAAATAAATTTAAACAAAGCTAATTAAATCAAATAAAAGTAAAATACATTCTACAAGCTAATTGAATCAAATGAAAGTCAAACACATTAAAACAAAGTCTTTTAAATCAAATGAAAGTCAAACACATTCAAAAAAAGCTTTTTAATTTAAATGAAAGTCAAACACATTCAAACAAAGCTATATAAATCAAATGAAAGTGAAATGCATTCTACAAAGCAAATTGAATTAAATGAAATTCAAACACATTCAAACAAAGCTATTTGAATCAAATGACAGTCAAACACATTCTACAAAGCTAATTGAATCAATTGAAAGTCAAACACATTCAAACAAAGCTATTTGAATCAAATGAAAGTCAAATACATTCTACAAAGCTAATTGAATCAAATGAAAGTCAAACACATTCAAACAAAGTCTTTTAAATCAAATGAAAGTCAAACACATTCAAAAAAAAGCTTTTTAATTTAAATGAAAGTCAAACACATTCAAACAAAGCTATATAAATCAAATGAAAGTGAAATGCATTCTACAAAGCAAATTGAATTAAATGAAATTCAAACACATTCAAACAAAGCTATTTGAATCAAATGACAGTAAAATACATTCTACAAAGCTAATTGAATCAATTGAAAGTCAAACACATTCAAACAAAGCTATTTGAATCAAATGAAAGTCAAATACATTCTACAAAGCTAATTGAATCAAATGAAAGTCAAAACACATTCAAACAAAGCTAATTGAATCAAATGAAAGTCAAACACATTCAAACAAAGCTATTTTAATTAAATGAAGTCAAATACATTCTACAAAGCTAATTGAATCAAATGAAAGTCAAACACATTCAAACAAAGCTATTTGAAGAAAATGAAAGTCAAATACATTCTACAAAGCAAATTGAAACAAATGAAAGTCAAACACAGTCAAACAAAGTTATTTGACTCAAATGAAAGTCAAATACATTCAAACAAAGCTAATTGAATCAAATGAAAGTCAAATACATTCTACAAAGCTAATTGAATCAAATGAAAGTCAAACACATTCAAACAAAGCTAATTGAATCAAATGAAAGTCAAACACATTCAAACAAA
>NW_018745642.1:0-31561 GCF_001683475.1 Chenopodium quinoa
TTTGTAGAATGTATTTGACTTTCATTTGATTAAAATAGCTTTGTTTGAATGTGTTTGACTTTTATTTGATTCAATTAGCTTTGTAGAATGTATTTCACTTTCATTTGATTCAAATAGCTTTGTTTGAATGTGTTTGACTTTCATTTATTTCGATTTACTTTGTAGAATGTATTTGACTTTCATTTGATTCAAATAGCTTTGTTTGAATGTGTTTGACTTTAATTTGATTCAAATAGCTTTATAGAATGTATTTGACATTTATTTGATTTAAATAGCTTTGTTTGAATGTGTTTGACTTTCATTTGATTCAATTAGCTTTGTAGAATTATTTGACTTTCATTTGATTCAAATAGCTTTGTAGAATGTGTTTGACTTTCATTTGATTCAAATAGCTTTGTTTGAATGTGTTAGACTTTCATTTGATTCCAATAGCTTTATTTGAATGTGTTTGACTTTCATTTAATACAATTAGGTTTGTAGAATGTATTTGACTTTCTTTTGATTCAAATAGCTTTTTTGAATGTGTTTGACTTTCATTTGATTCAATTAGTTTTGTAGAATGCATTTCACTTTCATTTGATTTAAATAACTATTTTGAATGTGTTTGACTTTCATTTGATTCAAATAGCTTTGTTTGAATGTGTTTGACTTTCATTTGATTCAATTAGCTTTATAGAATGTATTTGACATTTATTTGATTTAAATAGCTTTGTTCGAATGTGTTTGACTTTAATTTGATTCAATTAGCTTTGTTTGAATGTGTTTGACTTTCATTTGATTCAAATTTCTTTGTTTGAATGTGTTCGACTTTCATTTGATTCAAATAGCATTGTTTGAATGTGCTTGACTTTCATTTGATTCAACTATCTTTGTAGAATGTATTTTACTTTCATTTGATTAAAATAGCTTTGTCTGAATGTGTTTGACTTTCATTTGATTCAAATAGCATTGTAGAATGTATTTGACTTTCATTTGATTTAAATAGCTTTGTTTGAATGTGTTTGACTTTCATTTGATTTAAATAGCTTTGTTTGAATATGTTTGACTTTCATTTGATTCAATTAGCTTTGTAGAATGTATATGACTTTTATTTTATTCAAATAGCTTTGTTTGAATGTGCTTAACTATCATTTGATTCAATTAGCTTTGTAAAATGTATTTGACTCTTATTTGATTTAATTTGCTTTGTTTGAATGTATTTGACTCTCATTTGATTCAAATAGCTTTGTAGAATGTATTTGACTTTCATTTGATTCAAATAGCTTTGTAGAATGTATTTGACTTTTATTTGATTCAAATAGCTTGTTTGAATGTGTTTGACTTTCATTTGATTCAATTTGCTTTGTAGAATGTATTTGACTTTTATTTGATTTAATCAGCTTTGTTTGAATGTATTTGACTCTCATTTGATTCAAATAGCTTTATTTGAATGTGTTTGACTTTCATTTGATTCAAATTCCTTTGTTTGATTGTGTACGACTACTTTCATTTGATTCAAATAGCTTTGTTTGAATGTGCTTGACTTTCATTTGATTCAACTAGCTTTGTAGAATGTATTTGACTTTCATTTGATTAAAATAGCTTTGTTTGAATGTGTTTGACTTTCATTTGATTCAATTAGCTTTGTAGAATGTATTTCACTTTCATTTGATTCAAATAGCTTTGTTTGAATGTGTTTGACTTTCATTTATTTCGATTTACTTTGTAGAATGTATTTGACTTTCATTTGATTCAAATAGCTTTGTTTGAATGTGTTTGACTTTAATTTGATTCAAATAGCTTTATAGAATGTATTTGACATTTATTTGATTTAAATAGCTTTGTTTGAATGTGTTTGACTTCATTTGAGCTTTGACTTTCATTGATTCAAATAGCTTTGTAGAATGTGTTTGACTTTCATTTGATTCAAATAGCTTTGTTTGAATGTGTTAGACTTTCATTTGATTCCAATAGCTTTATTTGAATGTGTTTGACTTTCATTTAATACAATTAGGTTTGTAGAATGTATTTGACTTTCATTTGATTCAAATAGCTTTGTTTGAATGTGTTTGACTTTCATTTGATTCAATTAGTTTTGTAGAATGCATTTCACTTTCATTTGATTTAAATAACTATGTTTGAATGTGTTTGACTTTCATTTGATTCAAATAGCTTTGAATGTGTTTGACTTTCATTTGATTCAATTAGCTTTATAGAATGTATTTGACATTTATTTGATTTAAATAGCTTTGTTCGAATGTGTTTGACTTTAATTTGATTCATTAGCTTTGTTTGAATGTGTTTGACTTTCATTTGATTCAAATTTCTTTGTTTGAATGTGTTCGACTTTCATTTGATTCAAATAGCATTGTTTGAATGTGCTTGACTTTCATTTGATTCAACTATCTTTGTAGAATGTTTGACTTTCATTTGATTAAAATAGCTTTGTCTGAATTT
The DNA here is from genome assembly GCF_001683475.1 of Chenopodium quinoa. NCBI lineage: Eukaryota > Viridiplantae > Streptophyta > Magnoliopsida > Caryophyllales > Amaranthaceae > Chenopodium > Chenopodium quinoa. The sequence goes on from NW_018745642.1 coordinate 2,437, forward strand.
GACTTTCATTTGATTCAAATAGCATTGTAGAATGTATTTGACTTTCATTTGATTTAAATAGCTTTGTTTGAATGTGTTTGACTTTCATTTGATTAAATAGCTTTGTTTGAATATGTTTGACTTTCATTTGATTCAATTAGCTTTGTAGAATGTATATGACTTTATTTTATTCAAATAGCTTTGTTTGAATGTGCTTAACTATCATTTGATTCAATTAGCTTTGTAAAATGTATTTGACTCTTATTTGATTTAATTTGCTTTGTTTGAATGTATTTGACTCTCATTTGATTCAAATAGCTTTGTAGAATGTATTTGACTTTCATTTGATTCAAATAGCTTTGTAGAATGTATTTGACTTTTATTTGATTCAAATAGCTTTGTTTTAATGTGTTTGACTTTTATTTGATTTAATCACCTTTGTTTGAATGTATTTGACTCTCATTTGATTCAAATAGCTTTATTTGAATGTTTGACTTTCATTTGATTCAAATTCCTTTGTTTGATTGTGTACGATTTTCATTTGATTCTAATAGCTTTGTTTGAATGTGCTTGACTTTCATTTTATTCAACTAGCTTTGTAGAATGTATTTGACTTTCATTTGATTAAAATAGCTTTGTTTGAATGTGTTTGACTTTCATTTGATTCAATTAGCTTTGTAGAATGTATTTGACTTTTATTTGATTCAAATAGCTTTGTTTGAATGTGTTTGACTTTCATTTGATTCAATTGCTTTGTAGAATGTATTTGACTTTTATTTGATTTAATTAGCTTTGTTTGAATGTATTTGACTCTCATTTGATTCAAATAGCTTTTTGAATGTGTTTGACTTTCATTTGATTCAAATTCCTTTGTTTGAATGTGTTCGACTTTCATTTGATTCAAATAGCACTGTTTGAATGTGCTTGACTTTCATTTGATTCAAATAGCATTGTAGAATGTATTTGACTTTCATAAGATTAAAATAGCTTTATTTGAATGTGTTTAACTTTCATTTGATTTAAATAGCTTTGTTTGAATATGTTTGACTTTCATTTGATTCAATTAGCTTTGTAGAATGTATATGACTTTTATTTTATTCAAATAGCTTTGTTTGAATGTGTTTAACTTCATTTGATTCAATTAGCTTTGTAGAATGTATTTGACTCTTATTTGATTTAATTTGCTTTGTTTGAATGTATTTAACTCTCATTTGATTCAAATAGCTTTTGTAGAATGTATTTGACTTTCATTTGATTCAAATAGCTTTGTAGAATGTATTTGACTTTTATTTGATTCAAATAGCTTTGTTTGAATGTGATTGACTTTCATTTGATTCAATTAGCTTTGTAGAATGTATTTTACTTTCATTTGATTCAAATATCTTTGATTGAATGTGTTTGACTTTAATTTGATTCAATTAGCTTTGTTTGAATGTGTTTGACATTCATATGTTTCAATTAGCTTCGTTTGAATGTGTTTGACTTTCATTTGATTTATTTAGCTTTGTTTGAATGTGTTTAACTTTCATTTGATTCAATTAGCTTTGTTTGAATGTGTTTGACTTTCATTTATTTCAAATAGCTTTGTTTGAATGTGTTTGACTTTCATTTGATTCATTTAGCTTTGTTTGAATGTGTTTAACTTTCATTTGATTCAATTAGCTTTGTAGAATTTATTTGACTTTCATTTGTTTCAAATAGCTTTGTTTGAATGTGTTTGACTTTCATTTGATTCAGTTAGCTTTGTAGAATGCATTTCACTTTCATTTTATTTAAATAACTTTGTTTGAATGTGTTAGACTTTCATTTGATTCAAATAGCTTTATTTGAATGTGTTTGACTTTCATTTGATACAATTAGCTTTGTAGAATGTATTTGACTTTCATTTGATTCAAATAGCTTTGTTTGAATGTTTTGACTTTCATTTGATTCAATTAGTTTTGTAGAATGCATTTCACTTTCATTTGATTTAAATAATTTGAATGTGTTTGACTTTCATTTGATTCAAATAGCTTTTTGAATGTGTTGACTTTCATTTTGAATAGCTTTATTTGAATGTGTTTGACTTTCATTTTACAATTAGGTTGTAGAATGTATTTGACTTTCATTTGATTCAAATAGCTTTGTTTGAATGTGTTTGACTTTCATTTGATTCAATTTGCTTTGTAGAATGTATTTGACTTTTATTTGATTTAATTAGCTTTGTGGAATGAATTTGATTCCATTTGATTCAAATAGCTTTGTTTGAATGTTTTAGACTTTCATTTGATTCAATAGTTTTGTAGAATGCATTTCACTTTATTTGATTTAAATAACTATGTTTGAATGTGTTTGACTTTCATTTGATTCAAATAGCTTTGGTTGAATGTGTTTGACTTTCATTTGATTCAATTAGCTTTATAGAATGTATTTGACATTTATTTGATTTAAATAGCTTTGTTCGAATGTGTTTGACTTTCATTTGATTCAATTAGCTTTGTAGAATGTATTTGACTTTCATTTGATTCAAATAGCTTTGTGAATGTGTTTGACTTTCATTTGATTCAAATAGCTTTGTTTGAATGTGTTTGACTTTCAATTGATTCAATTTTCTTTGTAGAATGTATTTGACTTTTTTGATTTAATTAGCTTTGTTTGAATGTATTTGACTCTCATTTGATTCAAATAGCTTTATTTGAATGTGTTTGACTTTCATTTGATTCAAATTCCTTTGTTTGAACGTGTTCGACTTTCATTTGATTCAAATAGCTTTTTTTGAATGTGTTTGACTTTCATTTAATAAATAGCTTTGTAGAATGTATTTGACTTTCATTTGATTCAAATAGCTTTGTTTGAATATGTTTGACTTTCATTTGATTCAATTTGCTTTGTAGAATGTATTTGACTTTTATTTGATTTAATTAGCTTTGTAGAATGTATTTGACTTCCATTTGATTCAAATAGCTTTGTTTGAATGTTTTAGACTTTCATTTGATTCAAATAGTTTTGTAGAATGCATTTCACTTTCATTTGATTTAAATAACTATGTTTGAATGTGTTTGACTTTCATTTGATTCAAATAGCTTTGTTTGAATGTGTTTGACTTTCATTTGATTTATTAGCTTTATAGAATGTATTTAACATTTATTTGATTTAAATAGCTTTGTTCGAATGTGTTTGACTTTAATTTGATTCAATTAGCTTTGTTTGAATGTGTTTGACTTTCATTTGATTCAAATTTCTTTGTTTGAATGTGTTCGACTTTCATTTGATTCAAATAGCATTGTTTGAATGTGCTTGACTTTCATTTGATTCAACTAGCTTTGTAGAATGTATTTGACTTTCATTTGATTAAAATAGCTTTGTCTGAATGTGTTTGACTTTCATTTGATTCAAATAGCATTGTAGAATGTATTTGACTTTCATTTGATTTAAATAGCTTTGTTTGAATGTGTTTGACTTTCATTTGATTTAAATCTTTGTTTGAATATGACTTTCAATTCAATTAGCTTTGTAGAATGTATATGACTTTTATTTTATTCAAATAGCTTTGTTTGAATGTGCTTAACTATCATTTGATTCAATTAGCTTTGTAAAATGTATTTGACTCTTATTTGATTTAATTTGCTTTGTTTGAATGTATTTGACTCTCATTTGATTCAAATAGCTTTTAGAATGTATTTGACTTTCATTTGATTCAAATAGCTTTGTAGAATGTATTTGACTTTTATTTGATTCAAATAGCTTTTTGAATGTTTTGACTTTCATTTGATTCAATTTGCTTTGTAGAATGTATTTGACTTTTATTTGATTTAATCAGCTTTGTTTGAATGTATTTGACTCTCATTTGATTCAAATAGCTTTATTTGAATGTGTTTGACTTTCATTTGATTCAAATTCCTTTGTTTGATTGTGTACGACTACTTTCATTTGATTCAAATAGCTTTGTTTGAATGTGCTTGACTTTCATTTGATTCAACTAGCTTTGTAGAATGTATTTGACTTTCATTTGATTAAAATAGCTTTGTTTGAATGTGTTTGACTTTCATTTGATTCAATTAGCTTTGTAGAATGTATTTGACTTTCATTTGATTCAAATAGCTTTGTTTGAATGTGTTTGACTTTCATTTATTTCGATTTACTTTGTAGAATGTATTTGACTTTCATTTGATTCAAATAGCTTTGTTTGAATGTGTTTGACTTTCATTTGATTCAAATAGCTTTAGAATGTATTTGACATTTATTTGATTTAAATAGCTTTGTTTGAATGTGTTTGACTTTCATTTGATTCAATTAGCTTTGTAGAATTTATTTGACTTCATTTGATTCAAATAGCTTTGTAGAATGTGTTTGACTTTCATTTGATTCAAATAGCTTTGTTTGAATGTGTTGACTTTCATTTGATTCCAATAGCTTTATTTGAATGTTTGACTTTCATTTAATACAATTAGGTTTGTAGAATGTATTTGACTTTCATTTGATTCAAATAGCTTTGTTTGAATGTGTTTGACTTTCATTTGATTCAATTAGTTTTGTAGAATGCATTTCACTTTCATTTGATTTAATTAACTATGTTTGAATGTGTTTGACTTTCATTTGATTCAAATAGCTTTGTTTGAATGTGTTTGACTTTCATTTGATTCAATTAGCTTTATAGAATGTATTTGACATTTATTTGATTTAAATAGCTTTGTTCGAATGTGTTTGACTTTAATTTGATTCAATTAGCTTTGTTTGAATGTGTTTGACTTTCATTTGATTCAAATTTCTTTGTTTGAATGTGTTCGACTTTCATTTGATTCAAATAGCATTGTTTGAATGTGCTTGACTTTCATTTGATTCAACTATCTTTGTAGAATGTATTTGACTTTCATTTGATTAAATAGCTTTGTCTGAATGTGTTTGACTTTCATTTGATTCAATAGCATTGTAGAATGTATTTGACTTTCATTTGATTTAAATAGCTTTGTTTGAATGTGTTTGACTTTCATTTGATTTAAATAGCTTTGTTTGAATATGTTTGACTTTCATTTGATTCAATTAGCTTTGTAGAATGTATATGACTTTTATTTTATTCAAATAGCTTTGTTTGAATGTGCTTAACTATCATTTGATTCAATTAGCTTTGTAAAATGTATTTGACTCTTATTTGATTTAATTTGCTTTGTTTGAATGTATTTGACTCTCATTTGATTCAAATAGCTTTGTAGAATGTATTTGACTTTCATTTGATTCAAATAGCTTTGACTTTTATTGATTTTTTGACTGATTTAATCACTTTGTTTGAATGTATTTGACTCTCATTTGATTCAAATAGCTTTATTTGAATGTGTTTGACTTTCATTTGATTCAAATTCCTTTGTTTTGTGTACGATTTCATTGATTCAATAGCTTTGTTTGAATGTGCTTGACTTTCATTTGATTTAGCTTTGTAGAATGTATTTGACTTTCATTTGATTAATAGCTTTGTTTGAATGTGTTTGACTTTCATTTGATTCAATTAGCTTTGTGATTTGACTTTCATTTGATTCAAATAGCTTTGTTTGAATGTGTTTGTTTCGATTTACTTTGTAGAATGTATTTGACTTTCATTTGATTCAAATAGCTTTGTTTGAATGTGTTTGACTTTCATTTGATTCAAATAGCTTTATAGAATGTATTTGACATTTATTTGATTTAAATAGCTTTGTTTGAATGTGTTTGACTTTCATTTGATTGAATTAGCTTTGTAGAATGTATTTGACTTCATTTGATTCAAATAGCCTTTAGAATGTGTTTGACTTTCATTTGATTCAAATAGCTTTGTTTGAATGTGTTAAACTTTCATTTGATTCCAATAGCTTTTTTGAATGTGTTTGACTTTCATTTAATACAATTAGGTTTGTAGAATGTATTTGACTTTCATTTGATTCAAATAGTTTTGTTTGAATGTGTTTGACTTTCATTTGATTCAATTAGTTTTGTAGAATGCATTTCACTTTCATTTGATTTAAATAACTATGTTTGAATGTGTTTGACTTTCATTTGATTCAAATAGCTTTGTTTGAATGTGTTTGACTTTCATTTGATTCAATTAGCTTTTATAGAATGTATTTGACATTTATTTGATTTAAATAGCTTTGTTCAAATGTGTTTGACTTTAATTTGATTCAATTAGCTTTGTTTGAATGTGTTTGACTTTCATTTGATTCAAATTTCTTTGTTTGAATGTGTTCGACTTTCATTTGATTCAAATAGCATTGTTTGAATGTGCTTGACTTTCATTTGATTCAACTATCTTTGTAGAATGTATTTGACTTTCATTTGATTAAAATAGCTTTGTCTGAATGTGTTTGACTTTCATTTGATTCAAATAGCATTGTAGAATGTATTTGACTTTCATTTGATTTAAATAGCTTTGTTTGAATGTGTTTGACTTTCATTTGATTTAAATAGCTTTGTTTGAATATGTTTGACTTTTATTTGATTCAATTAGCTTTGTAGAATGTATATGACTTTTATTTTATTCAAATAGCTTTGTTTGAATGTGCTTAACTATCATTTGATTCAATTAGCTTTGTAAAATGTATTTGACTCTTATTTGATTTAATTTGCTTTGTTTGAATGTATTTGACTCTCATTTGATTCAAATAGCTTTGTAGAATGTATTTGACTTTCATTTGATTCAAATAGCTTTGTAGAATGTATTGACTTTTATTTGATTCAAATAGCTTTGTTTTAATGTGTTTGACTTTTATTTGATTTAATCACTTTGTTTGAATGTATTTGACTCTCATTTGATTCAAATAGCTTTATTTGAATGTGTTTGACTTTCATTTGATTCAAATTCCTTTGTTGATTGTGTACGATTTCATTTGATTCTAATAGCTTTGTTTGAATGTGCTTGACTTTCATTTGATTCAACTAGCTTTGTAGAATGTATTTGACTTTCATTTGATTTAAAATAGCTTTGTTTGAATGTGTTTGACTTTCATTTGATTCAATTAGCTTTGTAGAATGTATTTGACTTTCATTTGATTCAAATAGCTTTGTTTGAATGTTGACTTTCATTTTTTCGATTTACTTTGTAGAATTATTTGACTTTCATTTGATTCAAATAGCTTTGTTTGAATGTGTTTGACTTTCATTTGATTCAAATAGCTTTATAGAATGTATTTGACATTTATTTGATTTAAATAGCTTTGTTTGAATGTGTTTGACTTTATTTGATTTGAATTAGCTTTGTAGAATGTATTTGACTTCATTTGATTCAAATAGCTTGTAGAATGTGTTTGACTTTCATTTGATTCAAATAGCTTTGTTTGAATGTGTTAAACTTTCATTTGATTCCAATAGCTTTTTTTGAATGTGTTTGACTTTCATTTAATACAATTAGGTTTGTAGAATGTATTTGACTTTCATTTGATTCAAATAGTTTTGTTTGAATGTGTTTGACTTTCATTTGATTCAATTAGTTTTGTAGAATGCATTTCACTTTCATTTGATTTAAATAACTATGTTTGAATGTTTTGACTTTCATTTGATTCAAATAGCTTTGTTTGAATGTGTTTGACTTTCATTTGATTCAATTAGCTTTATAGAATGTATTTGACATTTATTTGATTTAAATAGCTTTGTTCGAATGTGTTTGACTTTAATTTGATTCAATTAGCTTTGTTTGAATGTGTTTGACTTTCATTTGATTCAAATTTCTTTGTTTGAATGTGTTCGACTTTCATTTGATTCAAATAGCATTGTTTGAATGTGCTTGACTTTCATTTGATTCAACTATCTTTGTAGAATGTATTTGACTTTCATTTGATTAAAATAGCTTTGTCTGAATGTGTTTGACTTTCATTTGATTCAAATAGCATTGTAGAATGTATTTGACTTTCATTTGATATGAATGTGTTTGACTTTCATTTGATTTAAATAGCTTTGTTTGAATATGTTTGACTTTTATTTGATTCAATTAGCTTTGTAGAATGTATATGACTTTTATTTTATTCAAATAGCTTTGTTTGAATGTGCTTAACTATCATTTGATTCAATTAGCTTTGTAAAATGTATTTGACTTATTTGATTTAATTTGCTTTGTTTGAATGTATTTGACTCTCATTTGATTCAAATAGCTTTGTAGAATGTATTTGACTTTCATTTGATTCAAATAGCTTTGTAGAATGTATTTGTATTTGATTCTTGTTTGAATGTGTTTGACTTTCATTTGATTCAATTTGCTTTGTAGAATGTATTTGACTTTTATTTGATTTAATAGCTTTGTTTGAATGTATTTGACTCTCATTTGATTCAAATAGCTTTATTGAATGTGTTTGACTTTCATTTGATTCAAACTTTGTTTGATTGTGTGACTTTCATTTGATTCAAATAGCTTTGTTTGAATGTGCTTGACTTTCATTTGATTCAATAGCTTTGACTTTCATTTGATTAAAATAGCTTTGTTTGAATGTGTTTGACTTTCATTTGATTCAATTAGCTTTGTAGAATGTATTTGATTTGATTCAAATAGCTGTGTTTCGTTGTAGAATGTATTTGACTTTCATTTGATTCAAATAGCTTTGTTTGAATGTGTTTGACTTTCATTTGATTCAAATAGCTTTATAGAATGTATTTGACATTTATTTGATTTAAATAGCTTTGTTTGAATGTGTTTGACTTTCATTTGATTCAATTATTGTAGAATGTATTTGACTTTCATTTGATTCAAATAGCTTTGTAGAATGTGTTTGACTTTCATTTGATTCAAATAGCTTTGTTTGAATGTTTAACTTTCATTTGATTCCAATAGCTTTTTTTGAATGTGTTTGACTTTCATTTAATACAATTAGGTTTGTAGAATGTTTGACTTTCATTTGATTCAAATAGCTTTTTTGAATGTGTTTGACTTTCATTTGATTCAATTAGTTTTGTAGAATGCATTTCACTTTCATTTGATTTAAATAACTATGTTTGAATGTGTTTGACTTTTTTGATTCAAATAGCTTTGTTTGAATGTGTTTGACTTTCATTTGATTCTGCTTTATAGAATGTATTTGACATTTATTTGATTTAAATAGCTTTGTTCGAATGTTTGACTTTAATTTGATTCAATTAGCTTTGTTTGAATGTGTTTGACTTTCATTTGATTCAAATTCTTTGTTTGAATGTGTTGACTTTCATTTGATTCCATTGTTTGAATGTGCTTGACTTTCATTGATTCAACTATCTTTGTAGAATGTATTTGACTTTCATTTGATTAAAATAGCTTTGTTTGAATGTGTTTGACTTTCATTTGATTCAAATAGCATTGTAGAATGTATTTGACTTTCATTTGATTTAAATAGCTTTGTTTGAATGTGTTTGACTTTCATTTGATTTAAATAGCTTGTTTGAATATGTTTGACTTTCATTTGATTTAATTAGCTTTGTAGAATGTATATGACTTTTATTTTATTCAAATAGCTTTTTTGAATGTGCTTAACTATCATTTGATTCAATTAGCTTTGTAAAATGTATTTGACTCTTATTTGATTTAATTTGCTTTGTTTGAATGTATTTGACTCTCATTTGATTCAAATAGCTTTGTAGAATGTATTTGACTTTCATTTGATTCAAATTGCTTTGTAGAATGTATTTGATTTGATTCAAATAGCTTTGTTTGAATTTGACTTTATTTGATTTAATAGCTTTGTTTGAATGTATTTGACTCTCATTTGATTCAAATAGCTTTATTTGAATGTGTTTGACTTTCATTTGATTCAAATTTGATTGTGTTTTCATTTGATTCAAATAGCTTTGTTTGAAGACTTTCATTTGATTGTAGCTTTGTGAATGTTTGACTTTCATTTGATTAGCTTTGTTTGAATGTGTTTGACTTTCATTTGATTCAATTAGCTTTGTAGAATGTATTTGACTTTCATTTGATTCAAATAGCTTTGTTTGAATGTGTTTGACTTTCATTTATTTCGATTTACTTTGTAGAATGTATTTGACTTTCATTTGATTCAAATAGCTTTGTTTGAATGTGTTTGACTTTCATTTGATTCAAATAGCTTGTAGAATGTGTTTGACTTTCATTTGATTCAAATAGCTTTGTTTGAATGTGTTAAACTTTCATTTGATTCCAATAGCTTTTTTTGAATGTGTTTGACTTTCATTTAATACAATTAGGTTTGTAGAATGTATTTGACTTTCATTTGATTCAAGTAGCTTTGTTTGAATGTGTTTGACTTTCATTTGATTCAATTAGTTTTTTAGAATGCATTTCACTTTCATTTGATTTAAATAACTATGTTTGAATGTGTTTGACTTTCATTTGATTCAAATAGCTTTGTTTGAATGTTTTGACTTTCATTTGATTCAATTAGCTTTATAGAATGTATTTGACATTTATTTGATTTAAATAGCTTTGTTCGAATGTGTTTGACTTTAATTTGATTCAATTAGCTTTGTTTGAATGTGTTTGACTTTCATTTGATTCAAATTTCTTTGTTTGAATGTGTTCGACTTTCATTTGATTCAAATAGCATTGTTTGAATGTGCTTGACTTTCATTTGATTCAACTAGCTTTGTAGAATGTATTTGACTTTCATTTGATTAAAATAGCTTTGTGAATGTGTTTGACTTTCATTTGATTCAAATAGCATTGTAGAATGTATTTGACTTTCATTTGATTTAAATAGCTTTGTTTGAATATGTTTGACTTTCATTTGATTCAATTAGCTTTGTAGAATGTATATGACTTTCATTTTATTCAAATAGCTTTGTTTGAATGTGCTTAACTATCATTTGATTAAATTAGCTTTGTAAAATGTATTTGACTTTATTTGATTTAATTTGCTTTGTTTGAATGTATTTGACTCTCATTTGATTCAAATAGCTTTGTAGAATGTATTTGACTTTCATTTGATTCAAATAGCTTTGTAGAATGTATTTGACTTTATTTGATTCAAATAGCTTTGTTTGAATGTGTTTGACTTCATTTGATTCAATTTGCTTTGTAGAATGTATTTGACTTTTATTTGATTTAATCAGCTTTGTTTGAATGTATTTGACTCTCATTTGATTCAAATAGCTTTATTTGAATGTGTTTGACTTTCATTTGATTCAAATTCCTTTGTTTGATGTTGACTTTCATTTGATTCAAATAGCTTTGTTTGAATGTGCTTGATTTCATTTGATTCAACTAGCTTGTAGAATGTATTTGACTTTCATTTGATTAAAAAAGCTTTGTTTGAATGTTTGACTTTCATTTGATTCAATTAGCTTGTAGAATGTATTTGACTTTCATTTGATTCAAATAGCTTTGTTTGAATGTGTTTGACTTTCATTTATTCGATTTACTTTGTAGAATGTATTTGACTTTCATTTGATTCAAATAGCTTTTATTTGAATGTGTTTGACTTTCATTTGATTCAAATAGCTTTATAGAATGTATTTGACATTTTATTTGATTTAAATAGCTTTGTTTGAATGTGTTTTACTTTCATTTGATTCAATTAGCTTTGTAGAATGTATTTGACTTTCATTTGATTCAAATAGCTTTGTAGAATGTGTTTGACTTTCATTTGATTCAAATAGCTTTGTTTGAATGTGTTAGACTTTCATTTGATTCCAATAGCTTTTATTTGAATGTGCTTGACTTTCATTTGATTCAACTAGCTTTGTTGAATGTATTTGACTTTCATTTGAATAGCTTTGTTTGAATGTGTTTGACTTTCATTTGATTCAATTAGCTTTGTAGAATGTATTTGACTTTCATTTGATTCAAATAGCTTTGTTTGAATGTGTTTGACTTTCATTTATTTCGATTTACTTTGTAGAATGTATTTGACTTTCATTTGATTCAAATAGCTTTGTTTGAATGTGTTTGACTTTCATTTGATTCAAATAGCTTTATAGAATGTACTTGACATTTATTTGATTTAAATAGCTTTTTGAATGTGTTTGACTTTCATTTGATTCAATTAGCTTTGTAGAATGTATTTGACTTTCATTTGATTCAGTTAGCTTTGAGAATGCATTTCACTTTCATTTATTTAAATAACTTTATTTGAATGTGTTTGACTTTCATTTGATACAATTAGCTTTGTAGAATGTATTTGACTTTCATTTGATTCAAATATCTTTGTTTGAATGTTTTGACTTTCATTTGATTCAATTAGTTTTGTAGATGCATTTCACTTTCATTTGATTTAAATACTCTGTTTGAATGTGTTTGACTTTCATTTGATTCAAATAGCTTTGTTTGAATGTGTTAGACTTTCATTTGATTCCAATAGCTTTATTTGAATGTGTTTGACTTTCATTTAATACAATTAGGTTTGTAGAATGTATTTGACTTTGATTTGATTCAAATAACTTTGTTTGAATGTGTTTGACTTTCATTTGATTCAATTTGCTTTGTAGAATGTATTTGACTTTTATTTGATTTAATTAGCTTTGTAGAATGAATTTGACTTCCATTTGATTCAAATAGCTTTGTTTGAATGTTTTAGACTTTCATTTGATTCAAATAGTTCTGTAGAATGCATTTCACTTTTATTTGATTTAAATAACTATGTTTGAATGTGTTTGACTTTCATTTGATTCAAATAGCTTTGGTTGAATGTGTTTGACTTTCATTTGATTCAATTAGCTTTATAGAATGTATTTGACATTTATTTGATTTAAATAGCTTTGTTCGAATGTGTTTGACTTTCATTTGATTCAATTAGCTTTTGTAGAATGTGTTTAACTTTCATTTGATTCAAATAGCTTTGTAGAATGTGTTTGACTTTCATTTCATTCAAATAGCTTGTTTGAATGTGTTTGACTTTCATTTGATTTAATTTGCTTTGTAGAATGTATTTGACTTTTATTTGATTTAATTAGCTTTGTTTGAATGTATTTGACTCTCATTTGATTCGAAAGCTTTATTTGAATGTGTTTGACTTTCATTTGATTCAAATTCCTTTGACTTTCATTTGATTCAAATAGCTTTGTTTCAATGTGTTTGACTTTCATTTGATTCAACTAGCTTTGTAGATATTTTGACTTTCATTTGATTCAAATAGCTTTGTTTGAATGTTTTTTACTTTCATTTGTTCAATTATTATAGAATGTATTTGGTAGCTTTGTTTGAATGTGTTTGTTTCATTTGTTTTGACCTTTCATTTGATTCAAATAGCTTTATTTGAATGTGTTTGACTTTCATTTAATACAATTAGCTTTGTAGAATATATTTGACTTTCATTTGATTCAAATAGCTTTGTTTGAATGTGTTTGACTATCATTTGATACAATTAGCTTTGTAGAATGTATTTGACTTCCATTTGATTCAATAGCTTTGTAGAATGTGTTTAACTTTCATTTGATTCAAATAGCTTTGTATGTGTTTGACTTTCATTTCATTCAAATAGCTTTGTTTGAATGTGTTTGACTTTCATTTGATTTAATTTTGCTTTGTAGAATGTATTTGACTTTTATTTGATTTAATTAGCTTTGTTTGAATGTATTTGACTCTCATTTGATTCTTTATTTGAATGTGTTTGACTTTCATTTGATTCAAATTCCTTTGTTTGAATGTGTTTGACTTTCATTTGATTCAAATAGCTTTGTTTCAATGTGTTTGACTTTCATTTGATTCAACTAGCTTTGTAGAATATATTTGAGTTTCATTTGATTCAAATAGCTTTGTTTGAATGTTTTTTACTTTCATTTGGTTCAATTAGCTTTATAGAATGTATTTGACTTTTATTTATTCAATAGCTTTGTTTGAATGTGTTTGACTTTCATTTGATTCAAATATCTTTGTTTGAATGTTTTTTACTTGTTTGAATGTGTTGACTTTCATTTGATTCAAAAGCTTTATTTGAATGTTTGACTTTCCAATTAGCTTTGTAGAATGTATTTGACTTTCATTTGATTCAAATAGCTTTGTTTGAATGTGTTTGTCATTTGATACAATTAGCTTTGTAGAATGTATTGACTTCATTTGATTAGCTTTGTAAAATGTGTTTGACTTCCATTTGATTCAAATAGCTTTGTTGAATGTTTGACTTTCATTTGATTAAAATAGCTTTGTTTGAATGTGTTTGACTTTCATTTGATTCGATTGCTTTGTAGAATGTATTTAACTTTTATTTGATTCAAATAGCTTTGTTTGAATGTGTTTGACTTTCATTTGATTCAATTTGCTTTGTAGAATGTATTTGACTTTCATTTGATGCAAATAGCTTTATTTGATTTAATTAGCTTTGTTTGAATGTATTTGACTCTCATTTGATTCAAATAGATTTATTTGAATGTGTTTGACTTTCATTTGATTCAAATTCCTTTGTTTGAATGTGTTGACTTTCATTTGATTCAAATTGTTTGAATGTGTTTGACTTTCATTTGATTCAAATAGCATTGTAGAATGTATTTGACTTTCATAAGATTAAAATAGCTTTGTTTGAATGTGTTTAACTTTCATTTGATTTAAATAGCTTTGTTTGAATATGTTTGACTTTCATTTGATTCAATTAGCTTTGTAGAATGTATTTGACTTTTATTTTTTTCAAATAGCTTTGTTTGAATGTTTAACTTCATTTGATTCAATTAGCTTTGTAGAATGTATTTGACTTATTTGATTTAATATGCTTTGTTTGAATGTATTTGACTCTCATTTGATTCAAATAGCTTTGTAGAATGTATTTGACTTTCATTTGATTCAATAGCTTTTGTAGAATGTATTTGACTTTTATTTGATTCAAATAGCTTTGTTTGAATGTGATTGACTTTCATTTGATTCAATTAGCTTTGTAGAATGTATTTTACTTTCATTTGATTCAAATAGCTTTGATTGAATGTGTTTGACTTCAATTTGATTCAATTAGCTTGTTTAAATGTGTTTGACATTCATATGTTTCAATTAGCTTCGTTTGAATGTTTTGACTTTCATTTGATTCATTTAGCTTTGTTTGAATGTGTTTAACTTTCATTTGATTCAATTAGCTTTGTTTGAATGTGTTTGACTTTCATTTATTTCAAATAGCTTTGTTTGAATGTGTTTGACTTTCATTTGATTCAAATAGCTTTGTTCGAATGTGTTTGACTTTAATTTGATTCAATAGCTTGTTGAATGTGTTTGACTTTCATTTGATTCAAATTTCTTTGTTGAATGTGTTCGACTTTCATTTGATTCTAATAGCATTGTTTGAATGTGCATGACTTTCATTTGATTCAACTAGCTTTGTAGAATGTATTTGACTTTCATTTGATTTAAAATAGCTTTGTCTGAATGTGTTTGACTTTCATTTGATTCAAATAGCATTGTAGAATGTATTTGACTTTCATTTGATTTAAATAGCTTTGTTTGAATGTGTTTGACTTTCATTTGATTTAAATAGCTTTGTTTGAATATGTTTGACTTTCATTTGATTCAATTAGCTTTGTAGAATTTATATGACTTTTATTTTATTCAAATAGCTTTGTTTGAATGTGTTAACTATCATTTGATTCAATTAGCTTTGTAAAATGTATTTGACTTATTTGATTTAATTTGCTTTGTTTGAATGTATTTGACTCTCATTTGATTCAAATAGCTTTGTAGAATGTATTTGACTTTCATTTGATTCAATTAGCTTTGTAGAATGTATTTGACTTTTATTTGATTCAAATAGCTTTGTTTGAATGTGTTTGACTTTCATTTAATTCAATTTGCTTTGTAGAATGTATTTGACTTTTATTTGATTTAATTAGCTTTGTTGAATGTATTTGACTCTCATTTGATTCAAATAGCTTTATTTGAATGTGTTTGACTTTCATTTGATTCAAATTCCTTTGTTTGAATGTGTACGACTTTCATTTGATTCAAATAGCTTTGTTTTAATATGCTTGACTTTCATTTGATTCAACTAGCTTTGTAGAATGTATTTGACTTTCATTTGATTAAAATAACTTTGTTTGAATGTGTTTGACTTTCATTTGTTTCAATTAGCTTTGTAGAATGTATTTGACTTTTTTTGATTAAATAGCTTTGTTTGAATGTGTTTGACTTTCATTTATTTCGATTTGCTTTGTAGAATGTATTTGACTTTCATTTGATTCAAATAGCTTTGTTTGAATGTGTTTGACTTTCATTTGATTCAAATAGCTTTATAGAATGTATTTGACATTTATTTGATTTAAATAGCTTTGTTTGAATGTGTTTGACTTTCATTTGATCAATTAGCTTTGTAGAATGTATTTGACTTTCATTTGATTTAAATAGCTTTGTTTGAATGTGTTTTGACTTTCATTTGATTCAATTAGCTTTGTTTAGAATGTTTTTGACTTTCATTTGATTTAAATAGCTTTGTTTGAATGTGTTTGACTTTCATTTGATTCAAATAACTTTATAGAATGTATTTGACATTTATTTGATTTAAATAGCTTTGTTTGAATGTGTTTGACTTTCATTTGATTCAATTAGCTTTGTAGAATGTATTCTTTCATTTGATTCAAATAGCTTTGTAAAATGTGTTTGACTTCCATTTGATTCAAATAGCTTTGTTTGAATGTGTTTGACTTTCAATTGATTAAAATAGCTTTGTTTGAATGTCTTTGACTTTCATTTGATTCGATTTGCTTTGTAGAATGTATTTGACTTTTATTTGATTTAAATAGCTTTGTTTGAATGTGTTTGACTTTCATTTGATTCAATTGCTTTGTAGAATGTATTTGACTTTTATTTGATTTAATTAGCTTTGTTTGAATGTATTTGACTCTCATTTGATTCAAATAGCTTTATTTGAATGTGTTTAACTTTCATTTGATTCAAATTCCTTTGTTTGAATGTGTTCGACTTTCATTTGATTCGCATTGTTTGAATGTGCTTGACTTTCATTTGATTCAACTAGCTTTGTAGAATGTATTTGACTTTCATTTGATTAAAAAAGCTTTGTTTGAATGTGTTTGACTTTCATTTGATTCAAATAGTACTGTAGAATGTATTTGACTTTCATTTGATTAAATAGCTTTGTTTGAATGTTTGACTTTCTTTTGATTTAAATAGCTTTGTTTGAATATGTTTGACTTTCATTTGATTCAATTAGCTTTGTAGAATGTATTGACTTTTATTTTATTCAAATAGCTTTGTTTGAATGTGTTTAACTATCATTTGATTCAATTAGCTTTGTAGAATGTATTTGACTCTTATTTGATTTAATTTGCTTTGTTTGAATGTATTTGACTCTCATTTGATTCAAATAGCGTTGTAGAATGTATTTGACTTTCATTTGATTGTTGTAGAATGTATTTGACTTTTATTTGATTCAAATAGCTTTGTTTGAATGTGTTTGACTTTCATTTGATTCAAATTGCTTTGTAGAATGTATTTGACTTTTATTTGATTTAATTAGCTTTGTTTGAATGTATTTGACTCTCATTTGATTCAAATAGCTTTGATTGAATGTTTTTGACTTTAATTTGATTCAATTAGCTTTGTTTGAATGTGTTTGACATTCATATGTTTCAATTAACTTCGTTTGAATGTGTTTGACTTTCATTTGATTCATTTAGCTTTGTTTGAATGTGTTTAACTTTCATTTGATTCAATTAGCTTTGTTTGAATGTGTTTAACTTTCATTTGATTTTTAGCTTTGTAGAATGTATTTGACTCTTATTTGATTTAATTTGCTTTGTTTGAATGTATTTGACTCTCATTTGATTCAATAGCTTTGTAGAATGTATTTGACTTTCATTTGATTCAAATAGCGTTGTAGAATGTATTTGACTTTTATTTGATTCAAATAGCTTTGTTTGAATGTGTTTGACTTTCATTTGATTCAATTGCTTTGTAGAATGTATTTGACTTTTATTTGATTTAATTAGCTTTGTTTGAATGTATTTGACTCTCATTTGATTCAAATAGCTTTATTTGAATGTGTTTGACTTTCATTTGATTCAAATTCCTTTGTTTGAATGTGTACGACTTTCATTTGATTCAAATAGCTTTGTTTGAATGCTTGACTTTCATTTGATTCAACTAGCTTTGTAGAATGTATTTGACTTTCATTTGATTAAAATAGCTTTGTTGAATGTGTTTGACTTTCATTTGATTCAATTAGCTTTGTAGAATGTATTTGACTTTTTTTGATTCAAATAGCTTTGTTTGAATGTGTTTGACTTTCATTTATTTCGATTTGCTTTGTAGAATGTATTTGACTTTCATTTGATTCAAATAGCTTTGTTTGAATGTGTTTGACTTTCATTTGATTCAAATAGCTTTATAGAATGTATCGACATTTATTTGATTAAATAGCTTTGTTTGAATGTGTTTGACTTTCATTTGATTCAATTAGCTTTGTAGAATGTATTTAACTTTCATTTGATTAAAATAGCGTTGTTTGAATGTGTTTGACTTTCATTTGATTCAATTAGCTTTGTAGAATGTATTTGACTTTCATTCGATTCAAATAGCTTTGTTTGAATGTGTTGACTTTCATTTGATTCAAATAGCTTTATAGAATGTATTTGACATTTATTTGATTCAAATAGCTTTGTTTGAATGTGTTTGACTTTCATTTGATTAGCTTTGTAGAATGTTGACTTTCATTTGATTAAAATAGCTTTGTTTGAATGTGTTTGACTTTCATTTGATTCAATTAGCTTTTTAGAATGTATTTGACTTTCATTTGATTTAAATAGCTTTGTTTGAATGTGTTTGACTTTCATTTGTAGAATGCATTTATTTGATTTAAATAGCTTTGTTTGAATGTGTTTGACTTTCATTTGATTCAATTAGCTTTGTAGAATGTATTTGACTTTCATTTGATTCAAATAGCTTTGTAAAATGTGTTTGACTTCCATTTGATTCAAATAGCTTTGTTTGAATGTGTTTGACTTTCAATTGATTAAAATAGCTTTGTTTGAATGTCTTTGACTTTCATTTGATTCGATTTGCTTTGTAGAATGTATTTGACTTTTATTTGATTTAAATAGCTTTGTTTGAATGTGTTTGACTTACATTTGATTCAATTTGCTTTGTAGAATGTATTTGACTTTTATTTGATTTAATTAGCTTTGTTTGAATGTATTTGACTCTCATTTGATTCAAATAGCTTTATTTGAATGTGTTTAACTTTCATTTGATTCAAATTCCTTTGTTTGAATGTGTTCGACTTTCATTTGATTCAAATAGCATTGTTTGAATGTGCTTGACTTTCATTTGATTCAACTAGCTTTGTAGAATGTATTTGACTTTTATTTGATTAAAAAAGCTTTGTTTGAATGTGTTTGACTTTCATTTGATTCAAATAGTACTGTAGAATGTATTTGACTTTCATTTGATTCAAATAGCTTTGTTTGAATGTGTTTGACTTTCATTTGATTTAGCTTTATAGAATGTATTGACATTTATTTGATTTAAATAGCTTTTTGAATGTGTTTGACTTTCATTTGATTCAATTAGCTTTGTAGAATGTATTTAACTTTCATTTGATTAAAATAGCTTTGTTTGAATGTGTTTGACTTTCATTTAATTCAATTTGCTTTGTAGAATGTATTTGACTTTTATTTGATTTAATTAGCTTTGTTTGAATGTATTTGACTCTCATTTGATTCAAAAGCTTTATTTGAATGTGTTTAACTTTCATTTGATTCAAATTCTTTGTTTGAATGTATTTGACTTCATTTGATTCAAATAGCATTGTTTGAATGTGCTTGACTTTCATTTGATTCAATAGCTTTGTAGAATGTATTTGACTTTCATTTGATTAAAATAGCTTTGTTTGAATGTGTTTGACTTTCATTTGATTTAAATAGCTTTGTTTGAATATGTTTGACTTTCATTTGATTCAATTAGCTTTGTAGAATGTATATGACTTTTATTTTATTCAAATAGCTTTGTTTGAATGTTAACTATCATTTGATTATTTAGCTTTGTAGAATGTATTTGTTTGTGCTTTGTTTGAATGTATTTGACTTCATTTGATTAGCTTTGTAGAATGTTTGACTTTCATTTGATTTCTTTCTTTGACATTTGATTCAAATAGCTTTGTTTGAATGTTTGACTTTCATTTGATTCAATTAGCTTTGTAGAATGTATTTACTTTCATTTGATTCAATTAGCTTTGTTTGAATGTTTGACTTTGATGAATTGTTTGACTTTCATTTGATTCATTTAGCTTTGTTTGAATGTGTTTAACTTTCATTTGATTCAATTAGCTTTGTTTGAATGTTTGACTTTCATTTGTTTCAAATAGCTTTGTTTGAATGTGTTTGACTTTCATTTGATTCAGTTAGCTTTGTAGAATGCATTTCACTTTCATTTTATTTAAATAACTTTGTTTGAATGTGTTTGACTTTCATTTGATTCAAATAGCTTATTTGAATGTGTTTGACTTTCATTTGATACAATTAGCTTTGTAGAATGTATTTGACTTTCATTTGATTCAAATAGCTTTGTTTGAATGTTTTGACTTTCATTTGATTCAATTAGTTTTGTAGAATGCATTTCACTTTCATTTGATTTAAATAACTCTGTTTGAATGTGTTTGACTTTCATTTGATTCAAATAGCTTTGTTTGAATGTGTTAGACTTTCATTTAATTCAATTTGCTTTGTAGAATGTATTTGACTTTTATTTGATTTAATTAGCTTTGTTTGAATGTATTTGACTCTCATTTGATTCAAATAGCTTTATTTGAATGTGTTTGACTTTCATTTGATTCAAATTCCTTTGTTTGAATGTGTACGACTTTCATTTGATTCAAATAGCTTTGTTTGAATATGCTTGACTTTCATTTGATTCAACTAGCTTTGTAGAATGTATTTGACTTTCATTTGATTAAAATAACTTTGTTTGAATGTGTTTGACTTTCATTTGTTTCAATTAGCTTTGCAGAATGTATTTGACTTTTATTTGATTTAAATAGCTTTGTTTGAATGTGTTTGACTTTCATTTATTCGATTTGCTTTGTAGAATGTATTTGACTTTCATTTGATTCAAATAGCTTTGTTTGAATGTGTTTGACTTTCATTTGATTCAAATAGCTTTATAGAATGTATTTGACATTTATTTGATTAAATAGCTTTGTTTGAATGTGTTTGACTTTTTTGAATCAATTAGCTTTGTAGAATGTATTTGACTTTCATTTGATTAAAATAGCTTTGTTTGAATGTGTTTGACTTTCATTTGATTCAATTAGCTTTGTAGAATGTATTTGACTTTCATTTGATTTAAATAGCTTTGTTTGAATGTGTTTGACTTTCATTTGATTCAAATAACTTCATAGAATGTATTTGACATTTATTTGATTTAAATAGCTTTGTTTGAATGTTTGACTTTCATTTGATTCAATTAGCTTTGTAGAATGTATTTGACTTTCATTTGATTCAAATAGCTTTGTAAAATGTGTTTGACTTCCATTTGATTCAAATAGCTTGTTTGAATGTGTTTGACTTTCAATTGATTAAAATAGCTTTGTTTGAATGTGTTTGACTTTCATTTGATTCGATTTGCTTTGTAGAATGTATTTGACTTTTATTTGATTTAAATAGCTTTGTTTGAATGTGTTTGACTTTCATTTGATTCAATTTGCTTTGTAGAATGTATTTGACTTTTATTTGATTTAATTAGCTTTGTTTGAATGTATTTGACTCTCATTTGATTCAAATAGCTTTATTTGAATGTGTTAACTTTCATTTGATTCAAATTCCTTTGTTTGAATGTGTTCGACTTTCATTTGATTCAAATAGCATTGTTTGAATGTGCTTGACTTTCATTTGATTCAACTAGCTTTGTAGAATGTATTTGACTCTTATTTGATTAATGCTTTGTTTGAATGTATTTGATTTCATTTGATTAAATAGCAATGTATTTGACTTTCATTTGATTCTGTAGAATGTATTTGACTTTTATTTGATTCAAATAGCTTTGTTTGAATGTGTTTGACTTTCATTTGATTCAATTTGCTTTGTAGAATGTATTTGACTTTTATTTGATTTAATTAGCTTTGTTTGAATGTATTTGACTCTCATTTGATTCAAATAGCTTTGATTGAATTTTTTGACTTTAATTTGATTCAATTAGCTTTGTTTGAATGTATTTGACATTCATATGTTTCAATTAACTTCGTTTGAATGTGTTTGACTTTCATTTGATTCATTTAGCTTTGTTTGAATGTGTTTAACTTTCATTTGATTCAATTAGCTTTGTTTGAATGTGTTTAACTTTCATTTGATTTAGTTAGCTTTGTAGAATGTATTTGACTCATTTGATTTAATTTGCTTTGTTTGAATGTATTTGACTTCATTTGATTCTAGCTTTGTAGAATGTATTTGACTTTCATTTGATTCAAATAGCGTTGTAGAATGTATTTGACTTTTATTTGATTCAAATAGCTTTGTTTGAATGTGTTTGACTTTCATTTGATTCAATTTGCTTTGTAGAATGTATTTGACTTTTATTTGATTTAATTAGCTTTGTTTGAATGTATTTGACTCTCATTTGATTCAAATAGCTTTATTTGAATGTGTTTGACTTTCATTTGATTCAAATTCCTTTGTTTGAATGTGTACGACTTTCAATTGATTCAAATAGCTTTGTTGTATATGCTTGACTTTCATTTGATTCAACTAGCTTTGTAGAATGTATTTGACTTTCATTTGATTAAAATAGCTTTGTTTGAATGTGTTTGACTTTCATTTGATTCAATTAGCTTTGTAGAATGTATTTGACTTTTTTTGATTCAAATAGCTTTGTTTGAATGTGTTTGACTTTCATTTATTTCGATTTGCTTTGTGAATGTATTTGACTTTCATTTGATTCAAATAGCTTTGTTTGAATGTGTTTGACTTTCATTTGATTCAATTAGCTTTGTAGAATGTATTTGACTTTCATTTGATTAAATAGCTTTGATTTTGATTCAATTAGCATTTGACTTTCATTTGATTTAAATAGCTTTGTTTGAATGTGTTTGACTTTCATTTGTAGAATGTATTTTTTATTTGATTAAATAGCTTTGTTTGAATGTGTTTGACTTTCATTTGATTCAATTAGCTTTGTAGAATGTATTTGACTTTCATTTGATTCAAATAGCTTTGTAAAATGTGTTTGACTTCCATTTGATTCAAATAGCTTTGTTTGAATGTGTTTGACTTTCAATTGATTAAATAGCTTTGTTTGAATGTCTTTGACTTTCATTTGATTCGATTTGCTTTGTAGAATGTATTTGACTTTTATTTGATTTAAATAGCTTTGTTTGAATGTGTTTGACTTCATTTGATTCAATTTGCTTTGTAGAATGTATTTGACTTTTATTTGATTTAATTAGCTTTGTTTGAATGTATTTGACTCTCATTTGATTCAAATAGCTTTATTTGAATGTTTAACTTTCATTTGATTCAAATTCCTTTGTTTGAATGTGTTCGACTTTCATTTGATTCAAATAGCATTGTTTGAATGTGCTTGACTTTCATTTGATTCAACTAGCTTTGTAGAATGTATTTGACTTTTATTTGATTAAAAAAGCTTTGTTTGAATGTGTTTGACTTTCATTTGATTCAAATAGCTGTAGAATGTATTTGACTTTCATTTGATTCAAATAGCTTTGTTTGAATGTGTTTGACTTTCATTTGATTCAAATAGCTTTATAGAATGTATTGACATTTATTTGATTTAAATAGCTTTGTTTGAATGTGTTTGACTTTCATTTGATTCAATTAGCTTTGTAGAATGTATTTAACTTTCATTTGATTAAAATAGCTTTGTTTGAATGTGTTTGACTTTCATTTAATTCAATTTGCTTTGTAGAATGTATTTGACTTTTATTTGATTTAATTAGCTTTGTTTGAATGTATTTGACTCTCATTTGATTCAAATAGCTTTATTTGAATGTGTTTAACTTTCATTTGATTCAAATTCCTTTGTTTGAATGTGTTGACTTTCATTTGATTCAAATAGCATTGTTTGAACTTGACTTTCATTTGATTCAACTAGCTTTGTAGAATGTATTTGACTTTCATTTGATTAAATAGCTTGTTTGAATGTGTTTGACTTTCATTTGATTCAATTAGCTTTGTAGAATGTATTTGACTTTCATTTGATTTAAATAGCTTTGTTTGAATGTGTTTGACTTTCATTTGATTCAAATTTTAGAATGTATTTGACTTTATTTGATTTAAATAGCTTTGTTTGAATGTGTTTGACTTTCATTTGATTCAATTAGCTTTGTTGAATATATTTGACTTTCATTTGATTCAAATAGCTTTGTAAAATGTGTTTGACTTCATTTGATTCAAATAGCTTTGTTTGAATGTGTTTGACTTTCAATTGATTAAAATAGCTTTGTTTGAATGTGTTTGACTTTCATTTGATTCGATTTGCTTTGTAGAATGTATTTGACTTTTATTTGATTTAAATAGCTTTGTTTGAATGTGTTTGACTTTCATTTGATTCAATTTGCTTTGTAGAATGTATTTGACTTTTATTTGATTTAATTAGCTTTGTTTGAATGTATTTGACTCTCATTTGATTCAAATAGCTTTATTTGAATGTGTTTAACTTTCATTTGATTCAAATTCCTTTGTTTGAATGTTCGACTTTCATTTGATTCAAATAGCATTGTTTGAATGTGCTTGACTTTCATTTGATTCAACTAGCTTTGTAGAATGTATTTGACTTTCGTTTGATTTAAAAAGCATTGTTTGAATGTGTTTGACTTTCATTTGATTCAAATAGTACTGTAGAATGTATTTGACTTTCATTTGATTTAAATAGCTTTGTTTGAATGTGTTTGACTTTCTTTTGATTTAAATAGCTTTGTTTGAATATGTTTGACTTTCATTTGATTCAATTAGCTTTGTAGAATGTATATGACTTTTATTTTATTCAAATAGCTTTGTTTGAATGTGTTTAACTATCATTTGATTCAATTAGCTTTGTAGAATATTTGACTCTTATTTGATTTAATTTGCTTTGTTTGAATGTATTTGACTTCATTTGATTCTAGCGAATGTATTTGACTTTCATTTGATTCAAATAGCGTTGTAGAATGTATTTGACTTTTATTTGATTCAAATAGCTTTGTTTGAATGTGTTTGACTTTCATTTGATTCAATTTGCAATGTATTTGACTTTTATTTGATTTAATTAGTTTTGAATGTATTTGACTCATTTGATTCAAATAGCTTTGATTGAATGTGTTTGACTTTAATTTGATTCAATTAGCTTTGTAAAATGTGTTTGACTTCCATTTGATTCAAATAGCTTTGTTTGAATGTGTTTGACTTTCAATTGATTAAAATAGCTTTGTTTGAATGTCTTTGACTTTCATTTGATTCGATTTGCTTTGTAGAATGTATTTGACTTTTATTTGATTTAAATAGCTTTGTTTGAATGTGTTTGACTTACATTTGATTCAATTTGCTTTGTAGAATGTATTTGACTTTTATTTGATTTAATTAGCTTTGTTTGAATGTATTTGACTCTCATTTGATTCAAATAGCTTTATTGAATGTGTTTAACTTTCATTTGATTCAAATTCCTTTGTTTGAATGTGTTCGACTTTCATTTGATTCAAATAGCATTGTTTGAATGTGCTTGACTTTCATTTGATTCAACTAGCTTTGTAGAATGTATTTGACTTTTATTTGATTAAAAAAGCTTTGTTTGAATGTGTTTGACTTTCATTTGATTCAAATAGTACTGTAGAATGTATTTGACTTTCATTTGATTCAAATAGCTTTGTTTGAATGTGTTTGACTTTCATTTGATTCAAATAGCTTTATAGAATGTATTCGACATTTATTTGATTTAAATAGCTTTGTTTGAATGTGTTTGACTTTCATTTGATTCAATTAGCTTTGTAGAATGTATTTAACTTTCATTTGATTAAAATAGCTTTGTTTGAATGTGTTTGACTTTCATTTAATTCAATTTGCTTTGTAGAATGTATTTGACTTTTATTTGATTTAATTAGCTTTGTTTGAATGTATTTGACTCTCATTTGATTCAAATAGCTTTATTTGAATGTGTTTAACTTTCATTTGATTCAAATTCCTTTGTTTGAATGTGTTCGACTTTCATTTGATTCAAATAGCATTGTTTGAATGTGCTTGACTTTCATTTGATTCAACTAGCTTTGTAGAATGTATTTGACTTTCATTTGATTAAAATAGCTTTGTTTGAATGTGTTTGACTTTCATTTGATTCAAATAGTATTGTAGAATGTATTTGACTTTCATTTGATTTAAATAGCTTTGTTTGATTGTGTTTGACTTTCATTTGATTTAAATAGCTCTGTTTGAATATGTTTGACTTTCATTTGATTCAATTAGCTTTGTAGAATGTATATGACTTTTATTTTATTCAAATAGCTTTGTTTGAATGTGTTAACTATCATTTGATTTATTTAGCTTTGTAGAATGTATTTGACTCTTATTTGATTTAATTTGCTTTGTTTGAATGTATTTGACTCTCATTTGATTCAAACTTTGTAGAATGTATTTGACTTTCATTTGATTCAAATAGCTTTGTAGAATGTATTTGACTTTTATTTGATTCAAATAGCTTTGTTTGAATGTGATTGACTTTCATTTGATTCAATTAGCTTTGTAGAATGTATTTTACTTTTATTTGATTCAATTAGCTTTGTTTGAATGTGTTTGACATTCATATGTTTCAATTAGCTTCGTTTGAATGTGTTTGACTTTCATTTGATTCATTTAGCTTTGTTTGAATTGTTTAACTTTCATTTGATTCAATTAGCTTTGTTTGAATGTGTTTGACTTTCATTTATTTCAAATAGCTTTGTTTGAATGTGTTTGACTTTCATTTGATTCATTTAGCTTTGTTTGAATGAGTTTAACTTTCATTTAATTCAATTAGCTTTGTAGAATAATTTGACTTTCATTTGTTTCAAATAGCTTTGTTTGAATGTGTTTGACTTTCATTTGATTCAGTTAGCTTTGTAGAATGCATTTCACTTTCATTTTATTTAAATAACTTTGTTTGAATGTGTTAGACTTTCATTTGATTCAAATAGCTTTATTTGAATGTGTTTGACTTTCATTTGATACAATTAGCTTTGTAGAATGTATTTGACTTTCATTTGATTCAAATAGCTTTGTTTGAATGTTTTGACTTTCATTTGATTCAATTAGTTTTGTAGAATGCATTTCACTTTCATTTGATTTAAATAACTCTGTTTGAATGTTTTGACTTTCATTTGATTCAAATAGCTTTGTTTGAATGTGTTAGACTTTCATTTAATTCAATTTGCTTTGTAGAATGTATTTGACTTTTATTTTTTTAATTAGCTTTGTTTGAATGTATTTGACTCTCATTTGATTCAAATAGCTTTATTTGAATGTGTTTGACTTTCATTTGATTCAAATTCCTTTGTTTGAATGTGTACGACTTTCATTTGATTCAAATAGCTTTGTTTGAATATGCTTGACTTTCATTTGATTCAACTAGCTTTGTAGAATGTATTTGACTTTCATTTGATTAAAATAACTTTGTTTGAATGTGTTTGACTTTCATTTGTTTCAATTAGCTTTGTAGAATGTATTTGACTTTTATTTGATTTAAATAGCTTTGTTTGAATGTGTTTGACTTTCATTTATTTCGATTTGCTTTGTAGAATGTATTTGACTTTCATTTGATTCAAATAGCTTTGTTTGAATGTGTTTGACTTTCATTTGATTCAAATAATAGAATGTATTGACAAATAGCTTTGTTTGAATGTGTTTGACTTTCTTTGAATCAATTAGCTTTGTAGAATGTATTTGACTTTCATTTGATTAAAATAGCTTTGTTTGAATGTGTTTGACTTTCATTTGATTCAATTAGCTTTGTAGAATGTATTTGACTTTCATTTGATTTAAATAGCTTTGTTTGAATGTGTTTGACTTTCATTTGATTCAAATAACTTTAATGTATTTGACTTTTATTTGATTTAATAGCTTTGTTTGAATGTGTTTGACTTTCATTTGATTCAATTAGCTTTGTAGAATGTATTTGACTTTCATTTGATTCAAATAGCTTTGTAAAATGTGTTTGACTTCCATTTGATTCAAATAGCTTTGTTTGAATGTGTTTGACTTTCAATTGATTAAAATAGCTTTGTTTGAATGTGTTTGACTTTCATTTGATTCGATTTGCTTTGTAGAATGTATTTGACTTTTATTTGATTTAAATAGCTTTGTTTGAATGTGTTTGACTTTCATTTGATTCAATTTGCTTTGTAGAATGTATTTGACTTTTATTTGATTTAATTAGCTTTGTTTGAATGTATTTGACTCTCATTTGATTCAAATAGCTTTATTTGAATGTGTTTAACTTTCATTTGATTCAAATTCCTTTGTTTGAATGTGTTCGACTTTCATTTGATTCAAATAGCATTGTTTGAATGTGCTTGACTTTCATTTGATTCAACTAGCTTTGTAGAATGTATTTGACTTTCGTTTGATTAAAAAAGCATTGTTTGAATGTGTTTGACTTTCATTTGATTCAAATAGTACTGTAGAATGTATTTGACTTTCATTTGATTTAAATAGCTTTGTTTGAATGTGTTTGACTTTCTTTTGATTTAAATAGCTTTGTTTGAATATGTTTGACTTTCATTTGATTCAATTAGCTTTGTAGAATGTATATGACTTTTATTTTATTCAAATAGCTTTGTTTGAATGTGTTTAACTATCATTTGATTCAATTAGCTTTGTAGAATGTATTTGACTCTTATTTGATTTAATTTGCTTTGTTTGAATGTATTTGACTCTCATTTGATTCAAATAGCGTTTGTAGAATGTATTTGACTTTCATTTGATTCAATTAGCTTTGTTTGAATGTGTTTGACATTCATATGTTTCAATTAGCTTCGTTTGAATTTGACTTTCATTTGATTCATTTAGCATTGTGATTTTAGCTTTGTTTGAATGTGTGTTGTTTTTCTTCTTTCATTTGATTCAATTAGCTTTGTAGAATGTATTTGACTTCTTATTTGATTTAATTTGCTTTGTTTGAATGTATTTGACTCTCATTTGATTCAAATAGCTTTGTAGAATGTATTTGACTTCATTTGATTCAAATATAGAATGTATTTGACTTTTATTTGAAATAGCTTTGTTTGAACGTGTTTGACTTTCATTTGATTCAATTGCTTTGTAGAATGTATTTGACTTTTATTTGATTTAATTAGCTTTGTTTGAATGTATTTGACTCTCATTTGATTCAAATAGCTTT
>NW_018745643.1:0-46189 GCF_001683475.1 Chenopodium quinoa
ATGTGTTTGACTTTCATTTGATTCAATTAGCTTTGTAGAATTATTTGACTTTCACTTGACTCAAATAACTTTGTTTGACTGTGTTTGACTTTCACTTTCATTTGTTTCAATTTGCTTTGTAGAATGTATTTGACTTTCATTTTCTTCAAATAGCTTTGTTTGAATGTGTTTGACTTTGACCAAGATGGTCAAGGGTCAACTATCCATGGTCAAGATGAGGAGGTTCAACACGGTGCTATTGAGCAAGGTGCTAAGGGATTATTCTTGTCTAAATCATTCTTCAATCCTATGCACGGTTTTAGTCCAAAGAGTTTAACAAATGGTTACACTTCCCTTAGTGTAATTAATCTTGTTGAAGGTATCTAGTACATGAGCCGTTTTTCCAAGCTTGAAGCCACGCATGATTTATGCATTTGGGAGTTACATTGGACTGATTTTGACAGCGTGATTCAAGGCTTGTGTTGGGCGTGAATTAAGGCATTAGTTGGCTGATTATTCTACCTCTTTACTTGGGGTTTACATGTACTTAATTAGAGAGTTGTTGCTAGAATAAAGGAGCTTGAATCAAGGGTTTAAATGGGAGGTTACAAGCGTGACTCAAGGGGGTTGTTTGCATGTTTTCTTGGACGTTGAAAATGCTGTTTGAAGACCTCATGATTGCTGAACGTTTTCTCCTTAATTTAAGCATAGTTTTAAGCTTAGTTGATTAGTTTTACTTTGTTGTTATGAGGGGTTAATTGGACAGTCATATGAGCCTTTTAATCACCTTATAATTAGCATTTTATCTTGTCTTTTAATTAGGCAAGTGATGGATGATCATTAAAAATTGTAGAAGGGAATCCTATGTTCCTTTATGTAACTTATACACTACTATAAATAGTGTACTATGCATGAATGAAAAGGCATCCAGAAATTTGCTTAAACACTTGTGTTTTGTTGATTAAACGTGACTTAGCAATTAGTCATTTTTAAGGTCCAAGTTTGATAACTCAAATTTGAAGAGTGCTAGTTTTGGTAGAGTGTTCCCAAACCTAGGAACTTGCGTAGTGAACGAGTGGGTTGAGTGTTTCCCCATTCCTAACTACACCAAGCAAAGGGTGAGTGTTCCCCCTTTGTTATATCCGAGACTAAGGGTTGAGTGTTCCCCTATTCTCCCCTTCACTAATCACGATTTCACTAAGACCCCTTAAAACGTACTTTTGTAACAAGGTTCTCATCTTGCTTACACATCATTTGGCGCGTCAGGTAGGGGGAGTTTTCCTAAACATTTCCTAAGGGGTCGTATACCTACACACCATGGGAGAGAATCAAGACTTGAGGACAGCCTTGGAAGCTCTTAATCGATCCATTGCTAGTCAAGAAAGGTTGGGCCGAAACCAATGCCAATCTACAAGGGAACCTTGCTGCCTTGATGGCAAGCTCATGAACGAGCAAGATAGGAGAGATCAAGATGAAGACCCTCCACCTAGGAGGGAAGATAGGAGTCTCAAAGTGGACGTCCCTTCATTTGATGGGACACTTGATCCAGAGAAGTACTTGGAATGGGAGAAATCCTTGGAAAGGTACTTTGAATACAAGGACATTCATGAGGATGTTCAACGTTTTAAGATTGCCAAAGTCAAGTTGAAGGGCTATGGTGATAGTTGGCTACAAGGAGAGCAGAGGGGACGTACCCTTAGGGGGAAAGCTCCTATCTCTACTTGGGGCAAACTCAAGAAACGGATGAAAGACCGTTTCATCCCCCACAATTACAAGCAGAGTCAATATGTGAAGTGGAGTACCTTGCAACAAAATGGGGACTCTGTGGAGGATTACATAAAAGAGTTTGATAGACTTGCTATTGTGTGTGAAGTAACCGAAAATGAAGAGCTCAAAATGGGGCGTTTCATATCTGGTTTGGACCAAGAATTACAAGACAAACTTGAAGGTTATACTAACCTCACATTTGCTGAAGCTTGCAAGTTGGTGATTAAGTTCGATGCTAAGAGGAAGAAGAAGAAGCCTACTACCATTCCTCAATTGGCACGAAAACCTTCTTTTCCTACGAAGGAAGGTTCTTCCTTTAACAAACCGAGTAATCCACCAAAAAAGGACACAAAGGACGTGAAGCTAGGTGACATTGTGTGTTACAAATGTGGAGGACGAGGTCATTACAAGAAGGATTGTCCTAATACTAGGGCGTTAACCATACAAGAGGTTAAGCTCATGGCCACTCAAAACATCAACTGGGATGAGTTTGAGGAGGGGGAAGAAGAAGTTGAAGATGATTGTGATGATTGCATTGCCGAGCCAGAGGAGAAGACTAGCCTCGTGATTAGGAGGGCCTTACAAGCACGTGTGGAAGAGGATGCTGCCCCCAACGACAAACACATTTTCATCACCCGTTGTAAAATTGGTGACGAGGTATGTGATTTGATTATTGATGGAGGAAGTGAGGCTAATACCGTGTCTAAGACCCTAGTATCTAAACTTGGTCTTACGACTACTAATCATCCACAACCTTACAAATTAAGTTGGTTAGATTCTAATGCTAGCACTGGGGTTAGGAAGCAATGCATGGTTTCTTTTTGTATTGGTTCGTATTGTGATTCTATATTATGTGATGTTGTGTCTATGGATGCTTGTCATATTCTACTTGGTAGGCCTTGGCAAACTGATAAAAGATCTATACATGATGGGTATCACAACACGTATACCATAGTCCATGAAGGGAGAAAGAAAAAAACTACACCCTTTACCACCCCCACGGTTTTTCACCATCACAAACACCCCAAAAAGAAGTATCCTTGTTGTCTCTTAAAGAGTTTGAAAGGGAGTTAGATGGTGAGGGAGAGTTGTTCATACTATACTCCAAAGAAACCCACGAAAATTTTGTTGCTCAAAATCCTAAGTTAGCCCAATTGATTAAGGATTTTGAGGACGTTTTTCCGAATGAATTACCTAAAGAACTACCACCCATACGTGGAATTGAGCATCAAATCGATCTCATTCCCGGAGCACCTTTGCCAAATAAGCCAGCCTATAGGTGTAACCCTTTAGAAACTAAGGAATTACAACGTCAAATTGAAGAGCTAATGGGGATGGGTTATGTGCGTGAGTCCATGAGTCCATGTGCCGTTCCTGCTTTGTTGGTCCCTAAGAAAGATGGTACTTGGAGAATGTGTATTGATAGTAGAGCCGTTAATAACATTACTATCAAGTACAGGTTTCCAATTCCAAGGCTTGATGACATGCTTGATGAGTTAAGTGGTTCCAAGGTCTTCTCAAAGGTAGACTTGAGAAGTGGGTATCATCAAATTCGCATGAGAGAAGGGGATGAATGGAAAACCGCGTTCAAGACAAAGCATGGGTTTGTATGAGTGGCTCGTCATGCCATTTGGCCTTACAAATGCCCCTAGCACGTTCATGAGATTAATGAATGAGGTGCTAAGGCCATTTCTTGGCAAGTTCGTGGTAGTATACTTGGATGACATTCTCATTTATTCACGTGATGAAGAATCTCATTTTGATCATCTTTTCCAAGTATTTTCTGTTTTGAGGCAAGAAAAATTGTATGGGAAACTAGAAAAATGTGATTTTTTATTGTATGAAGTCATGTTTCTTGGTTACATAGTTTCAGGTGATGGCGTGAAGGTGGATCCTAGCAAAATTGAAGCAATTCAATCATGGCCTAGTCCAAGGACACTCACGGAAGTTCGTTCATTTCATGGACTTGCCTCCTTCTATAGAAGATTCATCAAGAATTTTAGCACACTCATGTCTCCCATCACCGAGTGTACTAAGAAAGGCGTGTTTGAATGGACACCCCAAGCTCAAAGGGCATTTGAAGAAGTCAAGAAGAAGATGTGCAACACACCCATCTTAGCACTTCCGGATTTTTCCAAACCATTTGAGGTTGAATGTGACGCAAGTGGAAAGGGTATTGGTGCCGTATTGATTCAAGGTGGGCGTCCCATTGCTTACTTTAGTGAGAAGATGAGTCAAGGCAAGTTGAATTACTCCACCTATGATAAAGAGTTCTATGCTATGGTAAGAGCTCTAGATCATTGGTCACATTACTTGAGGCCACAACCTTTCATATTGCATTCCGATCATGAATCCTTGAGGTTCATACATGGCCAAAAGAAGCTGAATGCAAGACATGCAAAGTGGGTCGAATTCTTGCAAACATTTAACTTTTCCTCTAAATACAAGAGTGGGAAAGCTAATGTGGTTGCGGATGCCTTATCTCGAAGGCATAATTTGCTTGGAATGGTTGAAGCAAAGGTACTTGGGTTCGATTTGATCAAAGAATACTATCAAGAAGATGATGAACTCAAAAGGATAATTGATAACTGTGTCCATGGAGTCTATGATCTGTTTTCCTTACATAATGGTTTTCTTTTTAAAGGAAATAGATTATGTATTCCAAAATGTCCCATTAGAAGTTTGTTGATACATGAAGCTCATGGGGGAGGGCTAGCTGGTCACGTTGGTATTCACAAGACATTGGAGCTTCTCCAAGCTCACTTTTATTGGCCGAAAATGTTAGCCACGGTTCATCATGTGGTGAGTCGTTGTTCTACTTGTCAAAGAGCAAAGATGGTGTTTCATAAAGGTCTCTACAAGCCCTTACTAATTCCCGAGAGACCTTGGGAAGATGTTAGTATGGATTTTATTGTAGCTTTGCCAAGAACTCAAAGAGGCAAGGATTCAATAATGGTGGTGGTTGATCGGTTTTCAAAAATGGCTCATTTCATTCCTTGCCATAAAACCGAAGATGCTATGAAAGTGGCTAAGTTATACTTTGAAGAAGTGGTTCGTTTTCATGGGGTGCCACGCACCATTGTGTCCGATCGTGATACAAAATTTCTTAGTCATTTTTGGAAATCGATATGGCGCCTAATGGGAACAAAGCTGCTGTTTTCTACTTCACACCATCCACAAACCGATGGGCAAACTGAAGTGGTGAATAGAATTCTGGGTTCGTTGCTTAGGACCTTGGTTAGTAAGAGTGCTAAGGATTGGGATGTCAAGCTAGCTCATGCCGAGTTTGCTTACAATCGGACTCCTAGTGCTACTACGAAGTACTCTCCTTTTGAAGTAGTATATGGCGTTAATCCTTATGTTCCCATTGATCTTATTGCTTTGCCAAAAGACAAGTTCGTTCATGGTGGGGCAAAGGAGCAAGCCGAGTTCATGTTAAAGGTCCACAAGGAAGTACGGAAGAACATTGAGAAAGCAAATGAGGTCTACACGAAACAAGCCAACAAGAGGGTGAAAAACGTGAAGCAATTTGAAGTTGGTGACTTAGTGTGGATTTACATGAGAAAAGAGAGGTTTCCTAGCAAAAGAAAGAACAAGCTTATGCCAAGAGCCGAAGGACCATTTGAAATCGTGGGAAAGATCAATGACAATGCATACAAGGTTGATTTGGGGGGCCAATTTGGTGTCTCAAGCACATTCAACATTGGTGATCTTGCTCCTTACTTTGATGATGACGAATTGAGGGCAATTCCTTTTGAAGAAGGGGAAGATGACCAAGATGGTCAAGGGTCAACTATCCATGGTCAAGATGAGGAGGTTCAACACGGTGCTATTGAGCAAGGTGCTAAGGGATTATTCTTGTCTAAATCATTCTTCAATCCTATGCACGGTTTTAGTCCAAAGAGTTTAACAAATGGTTACACTTCCCTTAGTGTAACTAATCTTGTTGAAGGTATCTAGTACATGAGCCGTTTTTCCAAGCTTGAAGCCACGCATGATTTATGCATTTGGGAGTTACATTGGACTGATTTTTGACAGCGTGATTCAAGGCTTGTGTTGGGCGTGAATTAAGGCATTAGTTGGCTGATTATTCTACCTCTTTACTTGGGGTTTACATGTACTTAATTAGAGAGTTGTTGCTAGAATAAAGGAGCTTGAATCAAGGGTTTAAATGGGAGGTTACAAGCGTGACTCAAGGGGGTTGTTTGCATGTTTTCTTGGACGTTGAAAATGCTGTTTGAAGACCTCATGATTGCTGAACGTTTTCTCCTTAATTTAAGCATAGTTTTAAGCTTAGTTGATTAGTTTTATTTTGTTGTTATGAGGGGTTAATTGGACAGTCATATGAGCCTTTTAATCACCTTATAATTAGCATTTTATCTTGTCTTTTAATTAGGCAAGTGATGGATGATCATTAAAAATTGTAGAAGGGAATCCTATGTTCCTTTATGTAACTTATACACTACTATAAATAGTGTACTATGCATGAATGAAAGGCATCGAGAAATTTGCTTAAACACTTGTGTTTTGTTGATTAAACGTGACTTAGCAATTAGTCATTTTTAAGGTCCAAGTTTGATAACTCAAATTTGAAGAGTGCTAGTTTTGGTAGAGTGTTCCCAAACCTAGGAACTTGCGTAGTGAACGAGTGGGTTGAGTGTTCCCCATTCCTAACTACACCAAGCAAAGGGTGAGTGTTCCCCTTTGTTATATCCGAGACTAGGGTTGAGTGTTCCCCTATTCTCCCCTTCACTAATCACGATTTCACTAAGACCCCTTAAAACGTACTTTTGTAACAAGGTTCTCATCTTGCTTACACATCACTTTCATTTGATTCAATTAGCTTTGTAGAATGTATTTGACATTCATTTAATTTAAATAGATTTGTTTTAATGTGTTTGACTTTCATTTGATTCAATTAGCTTTGTAGAATGTATTTTACTTTTATTTGATTTAATTAGCTTTGTTTGAATTTATTTGACTCTCATTTGATTCAAATAGCTTTGTTTGAATTTGTTTGACTTTCATTTGATTCAATTAGCTTTGTAGAATGTATTTGACTTTCATTTGATTTAAATAGCTTTATTTGGATGTGTTTGACTTTCATTTGATTCAATTAGCTTTGTAGAATGTATTTGACTTTCATTTGATTCGAAATCTTTGTTTGAATGTGTTTGACTTTCATTTAATTCAATTAGCTTTGTTTGAATGTGTTTGACTTTAATTTAATTTAATTAGCTTTGTAGAATGTATTAGACTTTTATTTGATTTAATTAGCTTTGTTTGAATGTATTTGACTCTCATTTGATTCAAATAGCTTTGTTTGAATGTGCTTGACTTTCATTTGATTCAATTAGCTTTGTTTGAATGTGTTTGACTTTCATTTGATTCAATTAGCTTTGTTGAATGTATTTGACTTTCATTTGATTCAATTAGCTTTATAGAATGTATTTGACTTTCATTTGATTCAATTAGATTTGTAGAATGTATTTGACTTTTATTTGATTTAATTAGCTTTGTTTGAATGTATTTGAGTCTCATTTGATTCAAATAGCTTTGTTTGAATGTGTTTCACTTTTATTTGATTCAATTAGCTTTGTAGAACGTATTTGGCTTTCATTTGATTCAAATAGCTTTGTTTGAATGTGTTTGACTTTCATTTGATTCCATCAGCTTTGTAGAATGTATTTGACTTTCACTTGATTCAAATAGCTTTGTTTGAATGTGTTTGACTTTCAATTGATTCAATTAGCTTTGTAGAATTTATTTGACTGTCATTTGATTCAAATGGCTTTGTTTGAATGTGCTTGAATTTCATTTAATTCAATTTTCTTTGTAGAATGCATTTCACTTTCATTTGATTTATATAGCTTTGTTTGAATGTGTTTGACTTTCATTTAATTTAAAAAGCTTTTTTTGAATGTGTTTGACTTTCATTTGATTTAAATGACTTTGTTTGAATGTGTTTGACTTTCATTTTATTCAATTAGCTTTGTAGAATGTATTTTATTTTTATTTGATTTAATTAGCTTTGTTTGAATTTATTTGACTCTCATTTGATTCAAATAGCTTTGTTTGAATGTGTTTCACTTTCATTTGATTCAATTAGCTTTGTAGAATGTATTTGACTTTCATTTGATTTAAATAGCTTTATTTGAATGTGTTTGACTTTCATTTGATTCAATTAGCTTTGTAGAATGTATTTGACTTTCATTTGATTCGAAATCTTTGTTTGAATGTGTTTGACTTTCATTTGATTCAATTAGCTTTGTTTGAATGTGTTTGACTTTAATTTAATTCAATTAGCTTTGTAGAATGTGTTAGACTTTTATTTGATTTAATTAGCTTTGTTTGAATGTATTTGACTCTCATTTGATTCAAATAGCTTTGTTTGAATGTGTTTGACTTTCATTTTATTCAAATAGCTTTGTTTGAATGTGTTTGACTTTCATTTGATTCAATTAGCTTTGTAGAATGTATTTGACTTTCATTTGATTCAATTAGCTTTGTTTGAATGTGTTTGACTTTCATTTGATTCAATTAGCTTTGTTGAATGTATTTGACTCTCATTTGATTCAATTTGCTTTGTTTGAATGTGTTTGACTTTCATTTGATTCAATTAGCTTTGTAGAATGTATTTGACTCTCATTTGATTCAAATAGCTTTGTTTGAATGCGTTTAACTTTCATTTGATTCAATTAGCATTGTAGAATACATTTCACTTTCATTTAATTTAAACAACTTTGTTTGAATGTGTTTGACTTTCATTTGACTCAAATAGCTTTATTTGATTGCGTTTGACTTTCATTTGATAAAATTAGCTTTGTAGAACGTATTTAAATTTCATTTGATTCAAATAGCTTTGTTTGAATGTGTTTAACTTTCATTTGATTCAATTAGCTTTGTAGAATGTATTTGACTTTCATTTGATTCGAAATCTTTGTTTGAATGTGTTTGACTTTCATTTAATTCAATTGGCTTTGTTTGAATGTGTTTGACTTTAATTTTATTCAATTAGCTTTGTAGAATGTATTAGACTCTCATTTGAGTCAAATAGCTTTGTTTAAATGCGTTTAACTTTCATTTGATTTAATTAGCTTTGT
The DNA here is from genome assembly GCF_001683475.1 of Chenopodium quinoa. Taxonomy (NCBI): domain Eukaryota; kingdom Viridiplantae; phylum Streptophyta; class Magnoliopsida; order Caryophyllales; family Amaranthaceae; genus Chenopodium; species Chenopodium quinoa. Next base: position 8,850 of record NW_018745643.1, read on the forward strand.
TTGAATTTATTTGACTCTCATTTGATTCAAATAACTTTGTTTGAATGTGTTTGACTTTCATTTGACTCAAATAGCTTTATTTGAATGTGTTTGACTTTCATTTGATTCAATTAGCTTTGTAGAATGTATTTGACTTTCATTTGATTCGAAATCTTTGTTTCAATGTGTTTGACTTTCATTTGATTCAATTAGCTTTGTTTGAATGTGTTTGACTTTAATTTAATTCAATTAGCGTTGTAGAATGTATTAGACTTTTATTTGATTTAATTAGCTTTGTTTGAATCTATTTGACTCTCATTTGGTTCAAATAGGTTTGTTTGAATGTGTTTGACTTTCATTTGATTCAAATAGCTTTGTTTGAATGTGTTTGACTTTCATTTGATTCAATTAGCTTTGTAGAATGTATTTGACTTTCATTTGCTTAAAATAGCTTTGTTTGAATGTGCTTGACTTTCATCTGATTCAATTAGCTTTGTTTGAATGTGTTTGACTTTCATTTGATTCAATTAGCTTTGTAGAATGTATTTGACTTTCATTTGAGTCAAATACCTTTCTTTCAATGTGTTTGACTTTCATTTGTTTCAATTTTCTTTGTAGAATGTATTTGACTTTCATTTTTGTCAAATAGCTTTGTTTGAATGTGTTTGACTTTCATTTGATTCAATTAACTTTGTAGAATGTATTTGACATTCATTTAATTAAAATAGCTTTGTTTGAATGTGTTTGACTTTCATTTGATTCAATTAGCTTTGTTTGAATGTGTTTGACTTTCTTTTAATTCAATTTGCTTTATAGAATGCATTTCACTTTCATTTGATTTATATAGCTTTGTTTGAATGTGTTTGAATTTCATTTAAATTAAAAAGCTTTGTTTGAATGTGTTTGACTTTCATTTGATTTAAAAGGCTTTGTTTGAATGTGTTTGACTTTCATTTGATTCAATTAGCTTTGTAGAATGTATTTTACTGTTATTTGATTTAATTAGCTTTGTTTGAATTTACTTGACTCTCATTTGATTCAAATAGCTTTGTTTGAATGTTTTTGACTTTCATTTGATTCAATTAGCTTTGTAGAATGTATTTGACTTTCATTTGATTCAAATAGCTTTATTTGAATGTGTTTGACTTTCATTTGATTCAATTAGCTTTGTAGAATGTATTTGACTATCATTTGATTCGAAATCTTTGTTTGAATGTGTTTGACTTTCATTTGATTCAATTTTCTTTGTTTGAATGTGTTTGACTTTAATTTAATTCAATTAGCTTTGTAGAATGTATTAAACTTTTATTTGATTTAATTAGCTTTGTTTGAATGTATTTGACTCTCATTTGAGTCAAATAGCTTTGTTTGAATGTGTTTGACTTTCATTTGATTCAAATAGCTTTGTTTGAATGTGTTTGACTTTCATTTGATTCAATTAGCTTTGTTGAATGTATTTGAATTTCATTTGATTCAAATAGCTTTGTTTGAATGCGTTCAACTTTCATTTGATTCAATTACCTTTGTAGAATACATTTCACTTTCATTTAATTTAAACAACTTTGTTTGAATGTGTTTGACTTTTATTTGACTCAAATAGCTTTATTTGATTGCGTTTGACTTTCATTTGATACAATTACCTTTGTAGAACGTATTTGACTTTCATTTGATTCAAATAGCTTTGTTTGAATGTGTTTGACTTTCATTTGATTCAATTAGCTTTGTAGAATGTATTTGACTTTCATTTGAGTCAAATAACTTTGTTTGACTGTGTTTGACTTTCATTTGTTTCAATTTTCTTTGTAGAATGTATTTGACTTTCATTTGCTTCAAATAGCTTTGTTTGAATGTGTTTGACTTTCATTTGATTCAATTAGCTTTGTAGAATGTATTTGACTTTCATTTGATTCAAATAGCTTTGTTTGAATGTGTTTGACTTTCATTTGATTCAATTAGCTTTGTAGAATGTATTTGACTTTCATTTGATTAATATAGCTTTGTTTGAATGTATTTGACTTTTATTTGATTTAATTAGCTTTGTTTGAATTTATTTGACTCTCAATTGATTCAAATAGCTTTGTCTGAATGTTTTTGACTTTCATTTGATTCAATTAGCTTTGTAGAATGTGTTTGACTTTCATTTGATTCAATTAGCTTTGTTTGAATGTGTTTGACTTTAATTTAATTCAATTAGCGTTGTAGAATGTATTAGACTTTTATTTGATTTAATTAGCTTTGTTTGAATGTATTTGACTCTCATTTTATTCAAATAGCTTTGTTTGAATGTGTTTGACTTTCATTTGATTCAAATAGCTTTGGTTGAATGTGTTTGACTTTCATTTTATTCAATTTGCTTTGTTGAATGTATTTGAATTTCATTTGATTCAAATAGCTTTGTTTGAATGTGCTTGACTTTCATCTGATTCAATTAGCTTTGTTTGAATGTGTTTGACTTTCATTTGATTAAATTAGCTTTGTTGAATGTATTTGACTTTCATTTGATTCAAATAGCTTTGTTTGAATGTGTTTAACTTTCATTTGATTCAATTAGCTATGTAGAATACATTTCACTTTCATTTAATTTAAACAACGTTGTTTGAATGTGTTTGACTTTCATTTGACTCAAATAGCTTTATTTGATTGCGTTTGACTTTCATTTGATACAATTAGCTTTGTAGAACGATTAGACTTTTATTTGATTTAATTAGCCTTGTTTGAATGTATTTGACTCTCATTTGATTCAAATAGCTTTGTTTGAATGTGTTTGAATTTCATCTGATTCAAATAGCTTTGTTTGAATGTGTTTGACTTTCACTTGATTCAATTAGCTTTGTAGAACGTATTTGACATTCATTTAATTAAAATAGGTTTGTTTGAATGTGTTTAACTTTCATTTGATTCAATTAGCTTTGTTTGAATGTGTTTGACTTTCAATTGATTCAATTAGCTTTGTAGAATGTATTTGACTGTCATTTGATTCTAATAGCTTTGTTTGAATGTATTTGAAATTTATTTAATTCAATTTGCTTTGTAGAATGCATTTCACTTTAATTAGATTTATATAGCTTTGTTTGAATGTGTTTGACTTTCACTTAAATTAAAAAGCTTTGTTTGAATGTGTTTGACTTTCATTTGATTTAAAAGGCTTTGTTTGAATGTGTTTAACTTTCATTTGATTCAATTAGCTTTGTAGAATGTATTTTACTTTTATTTGATTTAATTAGCTTTGTTAGAATTTATTTGACTCTCATTTGATTTAAATAGCTTTGTTTGAATGTTTTTGACTTTCATTTGATTCAATTAGCTTTGTAGAATGTATTTGACTTTCATTTGCTTAAAATAGCTTTGTTTGAATGTATTTGACTCTCATTTGATTCAAATAGCTTTGTTTGAATGTGTTTGACTTTCATTTGATTCAAATAGCTTTGGATGAATGTGTTTGACTTTCATTTTATTCAATTTGCTTTGTTGAATGTATTTGAATTTCATTTGATTCAAATAGCTTTGTTTGAATGTGCTTGACTTTCATATGATTCAATTAGCTTTGTTTGAATGTGTTTGACTTTCATTTGATTCAATTAGCTTTGTAGAATGTATTTGACTTTCATTTGAGTCAAATACCTTTGTTTGACCGTGTTTGACTTTCATTTGTTTTAATTTGCTTTGTAGAATGTATTTGACTTTCATTTTCTTCAAATAGCTTTGTTTGAATGTGTTTGACTTTCATTTGATTCAATTAGCTTTGTAGAATGTATTTGACATTCATTTAATTAAAATAGCTTTGTTTGAATGTGTTTGACTTTAATTTAATTCAATTAGCTTTGTAGAATGTATTAAACTTTTATTTGATATAATTAGCTTTGTTTGAATGTATTTGACTCTCATTTGATTCTAATAGCTTTGTTTGAATGTGTTTGACTTTCATTTGATTCAAATAGCTTTGTTTGAATGTGTTTGACTTTCATTTGATTCAATTAGCTTTGTTGAATGTATTTGAATTTCATTTGATTCAAATAGCTTTGTTTGAATGCGTTCAACTTTCATTTGATTCAATTAGCTTTGTAGAATACATTTCACTTTCATTTAATTTAAACAACTTTGTTTGAATGTGTTTGACTTTTATTTGACTCAAATAGCTTTATTTGATTGCGTTTGACTTTCATTTGATACAATTAGCTTTGTAGAACGTATTTGACTTTCATTTGATTCAAATAGCTTTGTTTGAATGTGTTTGACTTTCATTTGATTCAATTAGCTTTGTAGAATGTATTTGACTTTCATTTGAGTCAAATAACTTTGTTTGACTGTGTTTGACTTTCATTTGTTTCAATTTTCTTTGTAGAATGTATTTGACTTTCATTTGCTACAAATAGCTTTGTTTGAATGTGTTTGACTTTCATTTGATTCAATTAGCTTTGTAGAATGTATTTGACTTTCATTTGATTGAAATAGCTTTGTTTGAATGTGTTTGACTTTCATTTGATTCAATTAGCTTTGTAGAATGTATTTGACTTTCATTTGATTAATATAGCTTTGTTTGAATGTATTTGACTTTCATTTAAATTAAAAAGCTTTTTTTGAATGTGTTTGACTTTCATTTGATTCAAAAGGCTTTGTTTGAATGTGTTTGACTTTTGTTTGATTCAATTAGCTTTGTAGAATGTATTTTACTTTTATTTGATTTAATTAGCTTTGTTTGAATTTATTTGACTCTCAATTGATTCAAATAGCTTTGTTTGAATGTGTTTGACTTTAATTTGATTCAATTAGCTTTGTAGAATGTATTTGACTTTCATTTGATTCAAATAGCTTTATTTGAATGTGTTTGACTTTCATTTGATTCAATTAGCATTGTAGAATGTATTTGACTTTCATTTGATTTGAAATCTTTGTTTGAATGTGTTTGACTTTCATTTGATTCAATTAGCTTTGTTTGAATGTGTTTGACTTTAATTTAATTCAATTAGCGTTGTAGAATGTATTAGACTTTTATTTGATTTAATTAGCTTTGTTTGAATGTATTTGACTCTCATTTGATTCAAATAGCTTTGTTTGAATGTGTTTGACTTTCATTTGATTCAAATAGCTTTGGTTGAATGTGTTTGACTTTCATTTGATTCAATTAGCTTTGTTGAATGTATTTGAATTTCATTTGATTCAAATAGCTTTGTTTGAATGCGTTCAACTTTCATTCGATTCAATTAGCTTTGTAGAATATATTTCACTTTCATTTAATTTAAACAACTTTGTTTGAATGTGTTTGACTTTTATTTGACTCAAATAGCTTTATTTGATTGCGTTTGACTTTCATTTGATATAATTAGCTTTGTAGAACATATTTGACTTTCATTTGATTCAAATAGCTTAGTTTGAATGTGTTTGACTTTCATTTGATTCAATTAGCTTTGTAGAATGTATTTGACTTTCATTTAATTCAAATAGCTTTGTTTGAATGTGTTTGACATTCATTTGATTCCATCAGCTTTGTAGAATATCTTTGACTTTCAATTGATTCAAATAGCTTTGTTTGAATGTGTTTGACTTTCATTTGATTCAATTAGCTTTGTAGAATGTATTTAACTTTCATTTGATTCAAATAGCTTTGTTTGAATGTGTTTGACTTTCATTTGATTCAATTAGCTTTGTAGAATGTATTTGACTTTCATTTGATTAATATAGCTTTGTTTGAATGTGTTTGACTTTCATTTGATTCAATTAGCTTTGTAGAATGTATTTGACTTTCATTTGATTCAAATAGCTTTGTTTGAATGTGTTTGACTTTCATTTGATTCAATTAGCTTTGTAGAATGTATTTGACTTTCATTTGATTAATATAGCTTTGTTTGAATGTATTTGACTTTCATTTAAATTAAAAAGCTTTTTTTGAATGTGTTTGACTTTCATTTGATTCAAAAGGCTTTGTTTGAATGTGTTTGACTTTTGTTTGATTCAATTGGCTTTGTAGAATGTATTTTACTTTTATTTGATTTAATTAGCTTTGTTTGAATTTATTTGACTCTCAATTGATTCAAATAGCTTTGTTTGAATGTTTTTGACTTTCATTTGATTCAATTAGCTTTGTAGAATGTATTTGACTTTCATTTGATTCAAATAGCTTTATTTGAATGTGTTTGACTTTCATTTGATTCAATTAGCATTGTAGAATGTATTTGACTTTCATTTGATTTGAAATCTTTGTTTGAATGTGTTTGACTTTCATTTGATTCAATTAGCTTTGTTTGAATGTGTTTGACTTTAATTTAATTCAATTAGCGTTGTAGAATGTATTAGACTTTTATTTGATTTAATTAGCTTTGTTTGAATGTATTTGACTCTCATTTGATTCAAATAGCTTTGTTTGAATGTGTTTGACTTTCATTTGATTCAAATAGCTTTGGTTGAATGTCTTTGACTTTCATTTTATTCAATTTGCTTTGTTGAATGTATTTGAATTTCATTTGATTCAAATAGCTTTGTTTGAATGTGCTTGACTTTCATCTGATTCAATTAGCTTTGTTTGAATGTGTTTGACTTTCAATTGATTCAATTAGCTTTTGTAGAATGTATTTGACTTTCATTTGATTCAAATAGCTTTATTTGATTGCGTTTGACTTTCATTTGATACAATTAGCTTTGTAGAACGATTAGACTTTTATTTGATTTAATTAGCCTTGTTAGAATGTATTTGACTCTCATTTGATTCAAATAGCTTTGTTTGAATGTGTTTGACTTTCATCTGATTCAAATAGCTTTGTTTGAATGTGTTTGACTTTCACTTGATTCAATTATCTTTGTAGAACGTATTTGACATTCATTTAATTAAAATAGGTTTGTTTGAATGTGTTTGACTTTCATTTGATTCAATTAGCTTTGTTTGAATGTGTTTGACTTTCAATTGATTCAATTAGCTTTGTAGAATGTATTTGACTGTCATTTGATTCTAATAGCTTTGTTTGAATGTATTTGAATTTTATTTAATTCAATTTGCTTTGTAGAATGCATTTCACTTTAATTTGATTTATATAGCTTTGTTTGAATGTGTTTGACTTTCACTTAAATTAAAAAGCTTTGTTTGAATGTGTTTGACTTTCATTTGATTTAAAAGGCTTTGTTTGAATGTGTTTGACTTTCATTTGATTCAATTAGCTTTGTTTGAATGTATTTGACTTTCATTTGATTCAATTAGCTTTGTTTGAATGTGTTTGACTTTCATTTGATTCAATTAGCTTTGTAGAATGTATTTGACATTCATTTGAGTCAAATAACTTTGTTTAAATGTGTTTGACTTTCATTTGATTCAATTAGCTTTGTAGAATGTATTTTACTTTTATTTGATTTAAATACCTTTGTTTGAATTTATTTGACTCTCATTTGATTCAAATAGCTTTGTTTGAATGTGTTTGACTTTCATTTGATTCAAATAGCTTTGGTTGAATGTGTTTGACTTTCATTTTATTCAATTTGCTTTATTGAATGTATTTGAATTTCATTTGATTCAAATAGCTTTGGTTGAATGTGCTTGACTTTCATCTGATTCAATTAGCTTTGTTTGAATGTGTTTGACTTTCATTTGATTCAATTAGCTTTGTAGAATGTATTTGACTTTCATTTGAGTCAAATACCTTTGTTTGACCGTGTTTGACTTTCATTTGTTTCAATTTGCTTTGTAGAATGTATTTGACTTTCATTTGATTAATATAGCTTTGTTTGAATGTATTTGACTTTCATTTGAATTAAAAAGCTTTTTTTGAATGTGTTTGACTTTCATTTGATTCAAAAGGCTTTTTTTGAATGTGTTTGACTTTTGTTTGATTCAATTAGCTTTGTAGAATGTATTTTACTTTTATTTGATTTAATTAGCTTTGTTTGAATTTATTTGACTCTCAATTGATTCAAATAGCTTTGTTTGAATGTTTTTGACTTTCATTTGATTCAATTAGCTTTGTAGAATGTATTTGACTTTCATTTGATTCAAATAGCTTTATTTGAATGTGTTTGACTTTCATTTGATTCAATTAGCATTGTAGAATGTATTTGACTTTCATTTGATTTGAAATCTTTGTTTGAATGTGTTTGACTTTCATTTGATTCAATTAGCTTGGTTTGAATGTGTTTGACTTTAATTTAATTCAATTAGCGTTGTAGAATGTATTAGACTTTTATTTGATTTAATTAGCTTTGTTTGAATGTATTTGACTCTCATTTGATTCAAATAGCTTTATTTGAATGTGTTTGACTTTCATTTGATTCAAACAGCTTTGGTTGAATGTGTTTGACTTTCATTTTATTCAATTTGCTTTGTTGAATGTGTTTGAATTTCATTTGATTCAAATAGCTTTGTTTGAATGTGCTTGACTTTCATCTGATTCAATTAGCTTTGTTTGAATGTGTTTGACTTTCATTTGATTAAATTAGCTTTGTTGAATGTATTTGACTTTCATTTGATTCAAATAGCTTTGTTTGAATGCGTTTAACTTTCATTTGATTCAATTAGCTATGTAGAATACATTTCACTTTCATTTAATTTAAACAACGTTGTTTGAATGTGTTTGACTTTCATTTGACTCAAATAGCTTTATTTGATTGCGTTTGACTTTCATTTGATACAATTAGCTTTGTAGAACGATTAGACTTTTATTTGATTTAATTAGCCTTGTTTGAATGTATTTGACTCTCATTTGATTCAAATAGCTTTGTTTGAATGTGTTTGACTTTCATCTGATTCAAATAGCTTTGTTTGAATATGTTTGACTTTCACTTGATTCAATTAGCTTTGTAGAACGTATTTGACATTGATTTAATTAAAATAGCTTTGGTTGAATGTGTTTGACTTTCATTTTATTCAATTTGCTTTGTTGAATGTATTTGAATTTCATTTGATTCAAATAGCTTTGTTTGAATGTGTTTGACTTTCATTTTATTCAATTTGCTTTGTTGAATGTATTTGAATTTCATTTGATTCAAATAGCTTTGTTTGAATGTGCTTGACTTTCATCTGATTCAATTAGCTTTGTTTGAATGTGTTTGACTTTCATTTGATTCAATTAGCTTTGTAGAATGTATTTGACTTTCATTTGAGTCAAATACGTTTGTTTGACCGTGTTTGACTTTCATTTGTTTTAATTTGCTTTGTAGAATGTATTTGACTTTCATTTTCTTCAAATAGCTTTGTTTGAATGTGTTTGACTTTCATTTGATTCAATTAGCTTTGTAGAACGTATTTGACATTCATTTAATTAAAATAGCTTTGTTTGAATGTGTTTGACTTTAATTTAATTCAATTAGCTTTGTAGAATGTATTAAACTTTTATTTGATATAATTAGCTTTGTTTGAATGTATTTGACTCTCATTTGATTCTAATAGCTTTGTTTGAATGTGTTTGACTTTCATTTGATTCAAATAGCTTTGTTTGAATGTGTTTGACTTTCATTTGATTCAATTAGCTTTGTTGAATGTATTTGAATTTCATTTGATTCAAATAGCTTTGTTTGAATGCGTTCAACTTTAATTTGATTCAATTAGCTTTGTAGAATACATTTCACTTTCATTTAATTTAAACAACTTTGTTTGAATGTGTTTGACTTTTATTTGACTCAAATAGCTTTATTTGATTGCGTTTGACTTTCATTTGATACAATTAGCTTTGTAGAACGTATTTGACTTTCATTTGATTCAAATAGCTTTGTTTGAATGTGTTTGACTTTCATTTGATTCAATTAGCTTTGTAGAATGTATTTGACTTTCATTTGAGTCAAATAACTTTGTTTGACTGTGTTTGACTTTCATTTGTTTTAATTTTCTTTGTAGAATGTATTTGACTTTCATTTGCTACAAATAGCTTTGTTTGAATGTGTTTGACTTTCATTTGATTCAATTAGCTTTGTAGAATGTATTTGACTTTCATTTGATTGAAATAGCTTTGTTTGAATGTGTTTGACTTTCATTTGATTCAATTAGCTTTGTAGAATGTATTTCACTTTCATTTGATTTATATAGCTTTGTTTGAATGTGTTTGACTTTCAATTAAATCAAAAAGCATTGTTTGAATGTGTTTGACTTTCATTTGATTTAAAAGGCTTTGTTTGAATGTGTTTGACTTTCATTTGATTCAATTAGCTTTGTAGAATGTATTTTACTTTTATTTGATTTAAGTAGCTTTGTTTGAATTTATTTGACTCTTATTTGATTCAAATAGCTTTGTTTTAATGTTTTTGACTTTCATTTGATTCAATTAGCTTTGTAGAATGTATTTGACTTTCATTTGATTCAAATAGCTTTATTTGAATGTGTTTGACTTTCATTTGATTCAATTAGCTTTGTAGAATGTATTTGACTTTCATTTTATTCGAAATCTTTGTTTGAATGTGTTTGACTTTCATTTATTTCAATTAGCGTTGTTTGAATGTATTTGAGTTTAATTTAATTCAATTAGCTTTGTAGAATGTATTAGACTTTTATTTGATTTAATTAGCTTTGTTTGAATGTATTTGACTCTCATTTGATTCAAATAGCTTTGTTTGATTGTGTTTGACTTTCATTTGATTCAAATAGCTTTGTTTAAATGTGTTTGACTTTAATTTGATTCAATTTGCTTTGTTGAATGTATTTGAATTTCATTTGATTCAAATAGCTTTGTTTGAATGTGCTTGACTTTCATCTGATTCAATTAGCTTTGTTTGAATGTGTTTGACTTTCATTTGATTCAATTAGCTTTGTAGAATGTATTTGACTTTCATTTGAGTCAAATACCTTTGTTTGACTGTGTTTGACTTTCATTTGTTTCAATTTGCTTTGTAGAATGTATTTGACTTTCATTTTCTTCAAATAGCTTTGTTTGAATGTGTTTAACTTTCATTTGATTCAATTAGCTTTGTAGAATGTATTTGACATTCATTTAATTAAAATAGCTTTGTTTGAATGTGTTTGACATTCATTTAATTAAAATAGCTTTGTTTGAATGTGTTTGACATTCATTTGATTCAATTAGCTTTGTTTGAATGTGTTTGACTTTCATTTGATTCGATTAGCTTTGTAGAATGTATTTGACATTCATTTAATTAAAATAGCTTTGTTTGAATGTGTTTGACTTTCATTTGATTCAATTAGATTTGTTTGAATGTGTTTGACTTTCAATTGATTCAATTAGCTTTTGTAGAATGTATTTGACTGTCATTTGATTCTAATATATTTGTTTGAATGTGTTTAATTTCATTTAATTCAATTTGCTTTGTAGAATGCATATCACTTTCATTTGATTTATATAGCTTTGTTTGAATGTGATTGACTTTCATTTAAATTAAAAAGCTATGTTTGAATGTGTTTGACTTTCATTTGATTTAAAAGGCTTTGTTTGAATGTGTTTGACTTTTGTTTGATTCAATTAGCTTTGTAGAATGTATTTTACTTTTATTTGATTTAATTAGCTTTGTTTGAATTTATTTGACTCTCAATTGATTCAAATAGCTTTGTTTGAATGTTTTTGACTTTCATTTGATTCAATTAGCTTTGTAGAATGTATTTGACATTCATTTAATTAAAATAGCTTTGTTTGAATGTGTTTGACTTTCATTTGATTCAATTAGATTTGTTTGAATGTGTTTGACTTGCAATTGATTCAATTAGCTTTGTAGAATGTATTTGACTGTCATTTGATTCTAATATATTTGTTTGAATGTGTTTGAATTTCATTTAATTCAATTTGCTTTGTAGAATGCATTTCACTTTCATTTGATTTATATAGCTTTGTTTGAATGTGTTTGACTTTCAATTAAATCAAAAAGCATTGTTTGAATGTGTTTGACTTTCATTTGATTTAAAAGGCTTTGTTTGAATGTGTTTGACTTTCATTTGATTCAATTAGCTTTGTAGAATGTATTTTACTTTTATTTGATTTAAGTAGCTTTGTTTGAATTTATTTGACTCTCATTTGATTCAAATAGCTTTGTTTGAATGTTTTTGACTTTCATTTGATTCAATTAGCTTTGTAGAATGTATTTGACTTTCATTTGATTCAAATAGCTTTATTTGAATGTGTTTGACTTTCATTTGATTCAATTAGCTTTGTAGAATGTATTTGACTTTCATTTTATTCGAAATCTTTGTTTGAATGTGTTTGACTTTCATTTTTTTTCAATTAGCGTTGTTTGAATGTATTTGAGTTTAATTTAATTCAATTAGCTTTGTAGAATGTATTAGACTTTTATTTGATTTAATTAGCTTTGTTTGAATGTATTTGACTCTCATTTGATTCAAATAGCTTTGTTTGAATGTGTTTGACTTTCATTTGATTCAAATAGCTTTGTTTAAATGTGTTTGACTTTCATTTGATTCAATTTGCTTTGTTGAATGTATTTGAATTTCATTTGATTCAAATAGCTTTGTTTGAATGTGCTTGACTTTCATCTGATTCAATTAGCTTTGTTTGAATGTGTTTGACTTTCATTTGATTCAATTAGCTTTGTAGAATGTATTTAACTTTCATTTGAGTCAAATACCTTTGTTTGACTGTGTTTGACTTTCATTTGTTTCAATTTGCTTTGTAGAATGTATTTGACTTTCATTTTCTTCAAATAGCTTTGTTTGAATGTGTTTAACTTTCATTTGATTCAATTAGCTTTGTAGAATGTATTTGACATTCATTTAATTAAAATAGCTTTGTTTGAATGTGTTTGACATTCATTTAATTAAAATAGCTTTGTTTGAATGTGTTTGACATTCATTTGATTCAATTAGCTTTGTTTGAATGTGTTTGACTTTCATTTGATTCAATTAGCTTTGTAGAATGTATTTGACATTCATTTAATTAAAATAGCTTTGTTTGAATGTTTTTGACTTTCATTTGATTCAATTAGATTTGTTTGAATGTGTTTGACTTTCAATTGATTCAATTAGCTTTGTAGAATGTATTTGACTGTCATTTGATTCTAATATATTTGTTTGAATGTGTTTGAATTTCATTTAATTCAATTTGCTTTGTAAAATGCATATCACTTTCATTTGATTTATATAGCTTTGTTTGAATGTGATTGACTTTCATTTAAATTAAAAAGCTATGTTTGAATGTGTTTGACTTTCATTTGATTTAAAAGGCTTTGTTTGAATGTGTTTGACTTTCATTAGATTCAATTAGCTTTGTAGAATGTATTTTACTTTTATTTGATTTAATTAGCTTTATTTGAATTTATTTGACTCTCATTTGATTCAAATAGCTTTGTTTGAATGTTTTTGACTTTCATTTGATTCAATTAGCTTTGTAGAATGTATTTGACTTTCATTTGATTCGAAATCTTTGTTTGAATGTGTTTGACTTTCATTTGATTCAATTAGCTTTGTTTGAATGTGTTTGACTTTAATTTAATTCAATTAGCTTTGTAGAATGTATTTGACTCTCATTTGATTCAAATAGCTTTGTTTGAATGCGTTCAACTTTCATTTGATTCAATGAGCTTTGTAGAATACATTTCACTTTCATTTAATTTAAACAACTTTGTTTGAATGTGTTTGACTGACATTTGACTCAAATAGCTTTATTTGATTGCGTTTGACTTTCATTTGATAGAATTAGCTTTGTAGATCGTATTTGACTCTCATTTGATTCAAATAGCTTTGTTTGAATGTGTTTGACTTTACTTTGATTCAATGAGCTTTGTAGAATGTATTTGACTTTCATTTGAGTCAAATAACTTTGTTTGACTGTGTTTGACTTTCATTTGTTTCAATTTTCTTTGTAGAATGTATTTGACTTTCATTTGCTTCAAATAGCTTTGTTTGAATGTGCTTGACTTTCATTTGATTCAATTAGCTTTGTTTGAATGTGTTTGACTTTCATATGATTCAATTAGCTTTGTTTGAATGTGTTTGACTATCATTTGATTCAATTAGCTTTGTTTGAATGTGTTTGACTTTCATTTGATTCAATTAGCTTAGTAGAATGTGTTTGACTTTCATTTGATTCAAATAGCTTTATTTGAATGTGTTTGACTTTCAATTGATTCAATTAGCTTTGTAGAATGTATTTGACTGTCATTTGATTCAAATAGCTTTGTTTGAATGTGTTTGAATTTTATTTAATTCAATTTGCTTTGTAGAATGCATTTCACTTTCATTTGATTAATATAGCTTTGTTTGAATGTATTTGACTTTCATTTAAATTAAAAAGCTTTTTTTGAATGTGTTTGACTTTCATTTGATTTAAAAGGCTTTGTTTGAATGTGTTTGACTTTCAATTTATTCAAATAGCTTTGTTTGAATGTGTTTGACTTTCATTTGATTCAATTTGCTTTGTTCAATGTATTTGAATTTCATTTGATTCAAATAGCTTTGTTTAAATGTGCTTGACTTTCATCTGATTAAATTAGCTTTGTTAGAATGTGTTTGACTTTCATTTGACTTAAATAGCTTTATTTGATTGCGTTTGACTTTCATTTGATACAATTAGCTTTGTAGAACGTATTTGACTTTCATTTGATTCAAATAGCTTTGTTTGAATGTGTTTCACTTTCATTTGATTCAATGAGCTTTGTAGAATGTATTTGACTTTCATTTGAGTCAAATAACTTTGTTTGACTGTGTTTAACTTTCATTTGCTTCAATTTTCTTTGTAGAATGTATTTGACTTTCATTTGCTTCAAATAGCTTTGTTTGAATGTGTTTGACTTTTATTTAATTCAATTAGCTTTGTAGAATGTACTTGACATTCATTTAATTAAAATAGCTTTGTTTGAATGTGTTTGACTTTCATTTGCTTCAATTAGCTTTGTTTGAATGTGTTTGACTTTCATTTGATTCAATTAGCTTTGTAGAATGTATTTGACTTTCATTGGATTCAAATAGCTTTATTTGAGTGTGTTTGACTTTTAATTGATTCAATTAGCTTTGTAGAATGTATTTGACTGTCATTTGATTCAAATAGCTTTGTTTGAATGTGTTTGAATTTAATTTAATTCAATTTGCTTTGTAGAATGCATTTCACTTTCATTTGATTAATATAGCTTTGTTTGAATGTATTTGACTTTCATTTAATGAAAAAGCTTTTTTTGAATGTGTTTGACTTTCATTTGATTTAAAAGGCTTTGTTTGAATGTGTTTGACTTTCATTTGATTCAATTAGCTTTGTAGAATGTATTTTACTTTTATTTGATTTAATTAGCTTTGTTTGAATTTATTTGACTCTCATTTGATTCAAATAGCTTTGTTTGAATGTGTTTGACTTTAATTTAATTCAATTAGCTTTGTTTGAATGTGCTTGACTTTCATCTGATTCAATTAGCTTTGTAGAATGTATTTGACTTTCATTTGAGTCAAATAACTTCGTTTGAATGTGTTTGACTATCATTTGTTTCAATTTTCTTTGTAGAATGTATTTGACTTTCATTTGCTTCAAATAGCTTTGTTTGAATGTGTTTGACTTTCATTTGATTCAATTAGCTTTGTAGAATGTATTTGACATTCATTTAATTAAAATAGCTTTGTTTGAATGTGTTTGACATTCATTTAATTAAAATAGCTTTGTTTGAATGTGTTTGACATTCATTTGATTCAATTAGCTTTGTTTGAATGTGTTTGACTTTCATTTGATTCAATTAGCTTTGTAGAATGTATTTGACATTCATTTAATTAAAATAGCTTTGTTTGAATGTGTTTGACTTTCATTTGATTCAATTAGATTTGTTTGAATGTGTTTGACTTTCAATTGATTCAATTAGCTTTGTAGAATGTATTTGACTGTCATTTGATTCTAATATATTTGTTTGAATGTGTTTGAATTTCATTTAATTCAATTTGCTTTGTAGAATGCATATCACTTTCATTTGATTTATATAGCTTTGTTTGAATGTGATTGACTTTCATTTAAATTAAAAAGCTATGTTTGAATGTGTTTGACTTTCATTTGATTTAAAAGGCTTTGTTTGAATGTGTTTGACTTTCATTAGATTCAATTAGCTTTGTAGAATGTATTTTACTTTTATTTGATTTAATTAGCTTTATTTGAATTTATTTGACTCTCATTTGATTCAAATAGCTTTGTTTGAATGTTTTTGACTTTCATTTGATTCAATTAGCTTTGTAGAATGTATTTGACTTTCATTTGATTTAAAAGGCTTTGTTTGAATGTGTTTGACTTTCATTTGATTCAATTAGCTTTGTTTGAATGTGTTTGACTTTAATTTAATTCAATTAGCTTTGTAGAATGTATTTGACTCTCATTTGATTCAAATAGCTTTGTTTGAATGCGTTCAACTTTCATTTGATTCAATTAGCTTTGTAGAATACATTTCACTTTCATTTAATTTAAACAACTTTGTTTGAATGTGTTTGACTTACATTTGACTCAAATAGCTTTATTTGATTGCGTTTGACTTTCATTTGATAGAATTAGCTTTGTAGATCGTATTTGACTTTCATTTGATTCAAATAGCTTTGTTTGAATGTGTTTGACTTTACTTTGATTCAATGAGCTTTGTAGAATGTATTTGACTTTCATTTGAGTCAAATAACTTTGTTTGACTGTGTTTGACTTTCATTTGTTTCAATTTTCTTTGTAGAATGTATTTGACTTTCATTTGCTTCAAATAGCTTTGTTTGAATGTGCTTGACTTTCATTTGATTCAATTAGCTTTGTTTGAATGTGTTTGACTTTCATATGATTCAATTAGCTTTGTTTGAATGTGTTTGACTATCATTTGATTCAATTAGCTTTGTTTGAATGTGTTTGACTTTCATTTGATTCAATTAGCTTAGTAGAATGTGTTTGACTTTCATTTGATTCAAATAGCTTTATTTGAATGTGTTTGACTTTCAATTGATTCAATTAGCTTTGTAGAATGTATTTGACTGTCATTTGATTCAAATAGCTTTGTTTGAATGTGTTTGAATTTTATTTAATTCAATTTGCTTTGTAG
This sequence comes from Chenopodium quinoa, assembly GCF_001683475.1. Taxonomy (NCBI): domain Eukaryota; kingdom Viridiplantae; phylum Streptophyta; class Magnoliopsida; order Caryophyllales; family Amaranthaceae; genus Chenopodium; species Chenopodium quinoa. The sequence goes on from NW_018745643.1 coordinate 25,731, forward strand.
AATGCATTTCACTTTCATTTGATTAATATAGCTTTGTTTGAATGTATTTGACTTTCATTTAAATTAAAAAGCTTTTTTTGAATGTGTTTGACTTTCATTTGATTTAAAAGGCTTTGTTTGAATGTGTTTGACTTTCAATTTATTCAAATAGCTTTGTTTGAATGTGTTTGACTTTCATTTGATTCAATTTGCTTTGTTCAATGTATTTGAATTTCATTTGATTCAAATAGCTTTGTTTAAATGTGCTTGACTTTCATCTGATTAAATTAGCTTTGTTTGAATGTGTTTGACTTTCATTTGACTTAAATAGCTTTATTTGATTGCGTTTGACTTTCATTTGATACAATTAGCTTTGTAGAACGTATTTGACTTTCATTTGATTCAAATAGCTTTGTTTGAATGTGTTTCACTTTCATTTGATTCAATGAGCTTTGTAGAATGTATTTGACTTTCATTTGAGTCAAATAACTTTGTTTGACTGTGTTTGACTTTCATTTGCTTCAATTTTCTTTGTAGAATGTATTTGACTTTCATTTGCTTCAAATAGCTTTGTTTGAATGTGTTTGACTTTTATTTAATTCAATTAGCTTTGTAGAATGTACTTGACATTCATTTAATTAAAATAGCTTTGTTTGAATGTGTTTGACTTTCATTTGCTTCAATTAGCTTTGTTTGAATGTGTTTGACTTTCATTTGATTCAATAAGCTTTGTAGAATGTATTTGACTTTCATTGGATTCAAATAGCTTTATTTGAGTGTGTTTGACTTTTAATTGATTCAATTAGCTTTGTAGAATGTATTTGACTGTCATTTGATTCAAATAGCTTTGTTTGAATGTGTTTGAATTTAATTTAATTCAATTTGCTTTGTAGAATGCATTTCACTTTCATTTGATTAATATAGCTTTGTTTGAATGTATTTGACTTTCATTTAATGAAAAAGCTTTTTTTGAATGTGTTTGACTTTCATTTGATTTAAAAGGCTTTGTTTGAATGTGTTTGACTTTCATTTGATTCAATTAGCTTTGTAGAATGTATTTGACTTTCATTTGAGTTAAATACCTTTGTTTGACTGTGTTTGACTTTCATTTTTTTCAATTTGCTTTGTAGAATGTATTTGACTTTCATTTTCTTCAAATAGCTTTGTTTGAATGTGTTTGACTTTCATTTGATTCAATTAGCTTTGTAGAATGTATTTGACTTTCATTTGATTCAAATAGCTTTATTTGAATGTGTTTGACTTTCATTTGATTCAACTAGCTTTGTAGAATGTATTTGATTTTCATTTGATTCGAAATCTTTGTTTGAATGTGTTTGACTTTCATTTGACTCAATTAGCTTTGTTTGAATGTGTTTGACTTTAATTTAATTCAATTAGCTTTGTAGAATGTATTAGACTTTTATTTGATTTAATTAGCTTTGATTGAATGTATTTGACTCTCATTTGATTCAAATAGCTTTGTTTGAATGTGTTTGACTTTCATTTGATTCAAATAGCTTTGTTTGAATGTGTTTGACTTTCATTTGATTCAATTAGCTTTGTTGAATGTATTTGAATTTCATTTGATTCAAATAGCTTTGTTTGAATGTGCTTGACTTTCATCTGATTCAATTAGCTTTGTAGAATGTATTTGACTTTCATTTGAGTCAAATAACTTCGTTTGACTGTGTTTGACTATCATTTGTTTCAATTTTCTTTGTAGAATGTATTTGACTTTCATTTGCTTCAAATAGCTTTGTTTGAATGTGTTTGACTTTCATTTTATTCAATTAGCTTTGTAGAATGTATTTGACATTCATTTAATTAAAATAGCTTTGTTTAAATGTGTTTGACTTTCATTTGATTCAATTAGCTTTGTTTGAATGTGTTTGACTTTCATCTGATTCAATTAGCTTTGTAGAATGTATTTGACTTTCATTTGATTCAAATAGCTAAATTTGAATGTGTTTGACTTTCAATTGATTCAATTAGCTTTGTAGAATGTATTTGACTGTCATTTGATTCAAATAACTTTGTTTGAATGTGTTTGAATTTAATTTAATTCAATTTGCTTTGTAGAATGCATTTCACTTGCATTTGATTAATAAAGCTTTTTTAGAATGTGTTTGACTTTCACTTAAATTAAAAAGCTTTGTTTGAATGTTTTTGACTTTCATTTGATTTAAAAGGCTTTGTTTGAATGTGTTTGACTTTCATTTGATTCAATTAGCTTTGTAGAATGTATTTTACTTTTATTTGATTTAATTAGCTTTGTTTGAATTTATTTGACTCTCATTTGATTCAAATAGCTTTGTTTGAATGTGTTTGACTTTCATTTGATTCAATTAGCTTTGTAGAATGTATTTGACTTTCATTTGATTCAAATAATTTTATTTGAATGTGTTTGACTTTCATTTGATTCAATTAGCATTTTAGAATGTATTTGACTTTTATTTGATTTGAAATCTTTGTTTGAATGTGTTTGACTTTCATTTGATTCAATTAGCTTTGTTTGAATGTGTTTGACTTTAATTTAATTCAATTAGCGTTGTAGAATGTAGTAGACTTTTATTTCATTTAATTAGCTTTGTTTGAATGTATTTGACTCTCATTTGATTCAAATAGCTTTGTTTGAATGTGTTTGACTTTCATTTGATTCAAATAGCTTTGTTTGAATGTGTTTGACTTTCATTTGATTCAATTAGCTTTGTTGAATGTATTTGAATTTCATTTGATTCAAATAGCTTTGTTTGAATGTGCTTGACTTTCATCTGATTCAATTAGCTTTGTTTGAATGTGTTTGACTTTCATTTGACTCAAATAGCTTTATTTGATTGCGTTTGACTTTCATTTGATAAAATTATCTTTGTAGAAAGTATTTGACTTTCATTTGATTCAAATAGCTTTGTTTGAATGTGTTTGACTTTCATTTGATTCAATTAGCTTTGTAGAATGTATTTGACTTTCATTTGAGTCAAATAACTTTGTTTGACTGTGTTTGACTTTCATTTGTTTCAATTTTCTTTGTAGAATGTATTTGACTTTCATTTGCTTCAAATAGCTTTGTTTGAATGTGGTTGACTTTCATTTAATTCAATTAGCTTTGTAGAATGTATTTGACATTCATTTAATTAAAATAGCTTTGTTTGAATGTGTTTGACTTTCATTTGATTCAATTAGCTTTGTTTGAATGTGTTTGACTTTCATTTGATTCAATTAGCTTTGTAGAATGTATTTGGCTTTCATGTGATTCAAATAGCTATATTTGAATGTGTTTGACTTTCAATTGATTCAATTAGCTTTGTAGAATGTATTTGACTGTCATTTGATTCAAATAGCTTTGTTTGAATGTGTTTGAATTTAATTTAATTCAATTTTCTTTGTAGAATGCATTTCACTTTCATTTGATTAATATAGTTTTGTTTGAATGTATTTGACTTTAATTTAATGAAAAAGCTTTTTTTGAATGTGTTTGACTTTCATTTGATTTAAAAGGCTTTGTTTGAATGTGTTTGACTTTCATTTGATTCAATTAGCTTTGTAGAATGTATTTTACTTTTATTTGATTTAATTAGCTTTGTTTGAATTTATTTGACTCTCATTTGATTCAAATAGCTTTGTTTGAATGTGTTTGACTTTCATTTGATTCAATTAGCTTTGTAGAATGTATTTGACTTTCATTTGATTCAAATAATTTTATTTGAATGTGTTTGACTTTCATTTGATTCAATTAGCATTGTAGAATGTATTTGACTTTCATTTGATTTGAAATCTTTGTTTGAATGTGTTTGACTTTCATTTGATTCAATTAGCTTTGTTTGAATGTGTTTGACTTTAATTTAATTCAATTAGCGTTGTAGAATGTATTAGACTTTTATTTGATTTAATTAGCATTGTTTGAATGTATTTGACTCTCATTTGATTCAAATAGCTTTGTTTGAATGTGTTTGACTTTCATTTGATTCAAATAGCTTTGTTTGAATGTGTTTGACTTTCATTTGATTCAATTAGCTTTGTAGAATGTATTTGACTTTCATTTGATTAAAATAGCTTTGTTTGAATGTACTTGACTTTCATCTGATTCAATTAGCTTTATTTGAATGTGTTTGAGTTTCATTTGATTCAATTAGCTTTGTTGAATGTATTTGACTTTCATTTGATTCAAATAGCTTTGTTTGAGTGCGTTTCACTTTCATTTGATTCAATTAGCTTTGTAGAATACATTTCACTTTCATTTAATTTAAACAACGTTGTTTGAATGTGTTTGACTTTCATTTGACTTAAATAGCTTTATTTGATTGCGTTTGACTTTCATTTGATACAATTAGATTTGTAGAACGTATTAGACTTTTATTTGATTTAATTAGCTTTGTTTGAATGTATTTGACTCTCATTTGATTCAAATAGCTTTGTTTGAATGTGTTTGACTTTCATTTGATCCAAATAGCTTTGTTTGAATGTGTTTGACTTTCATTTGATTCAATTAGCTTTGTAGAATGTATTTGACTTTCATTTGATTAAAATAGCTTTGTTTGAATGTGCTTGACTTTCATTTGATTCAATTAGCTTTGTTTGAATGTGTTTGACTTTCATTTGATTCAATTAGCTTTGTTGAACGTATTTGACTTTCTTTTGATTCAATTAGCTTTGTTTGAATGTGTTTGACTTTCATTTGATCGAATTAGCTTTGTAGAATGTATTTGACTCTCATTTGATTCAAATAGCTTTGTTTGAATGCGTTTAACTTTCATTTGATTCAATTAGCTTTGTAGAATACATTTCACTTTCATTTAATTAAACCAACTTTGTTTGAATGTGTTTGACTTTCATTTGACTCAAATAGCTTCATTTGATTGCGTTTGAAATCATTTGATACAATAAGCTTTGTAGAACGTATTTGACTTTCATTTGATTCAAATAGCTTTGTTTGAATACGTTTGACTTTCATTTGATTCCATCAGCTTTGTAGAATGTATTTGACTTTCAATTGATTCTAATAGAATTGTTTGAATGTGTTTGACTTTCATTTGATTCAATTAGCTTTGTAGAATGTATTTTACTTTCATTTGATTTAAATAGCTTTGTTTGAATGTGTTTGACTTTCATTTGATTCAATTAGCTTTGTTTGAATGTATTTGACTTTCAATTGATTCAAATAGCTTTGTTTGAATGTGTTTGACTTTCATTTGATTCAATTAGCTTTGTAGAATGTATTTGACATTCATTTAATTTAAATAGGTTTGTTTGAATGTATTTGACTTTCAATTGACTCAAATAACTTTGTTTGAATGTGTTTGACTTTCATTTGATTCAATTACCTTTGTAGAATGTATTTGACATTCATTTAATTAAAATAGCTTTGTTTAAATGTGTTTGACTTTCATTTGATTCAATTAGCTTTGTAGAATGTATTTAGCTTTCATTTGATTCAAATAGCTTTGTTTGATCGTGTTTGACTTTCATTTGATTCAATTAGCTTTGTTTGAATGTATTTGACTTTCAATTGATTCAAATAGCTTTGTTTGAATGTGTTTGACTTTCATTTGATTAATTTAGCTTTGTAGAATGTATTTGACTTTCATTTAATTTAAATAGCTTTGTTTGAATGTGTTTGACTTTCATTTGATTCAATTAGCTTTGTAGAATGTATTTGACTTTCATTTGATTAAAATAGCTTTGTTTGAATGTACTTGACTTTCATTTTATTCAATTAGCTTTGTTTGAATGTGTTAGACTTTCATTTGATTCAATTAGCTTTGTTTGAATGTGTTTGACTATCATTTCATTCAATTAGCTTTGTAGAATGTATTTGACTCTCATTTGATTCATATAGCTTTGTTTGAATGCGTTTAACTTTCATTTGATTCAATTAGCTTTGTAGAATGTATTTGAATTTCATTTGATTCAAATAGCTTTATTTGAATGTGTTTGACTTTCATTTGGTTCAATTAGCTTTGTAGAATGTATTTGACTTTCATTTGATTTGAAATCTTTGTTTGAATGTGTTTGACTTTCATTTTATTCAATTAGCTTTGTTTGAATGTGTTTGACTTTAATTTAATTCAATTAGCTTTGTAGAATGTATTTGACTTTCATTTGAGTCAAATACCTTTGTTTGACTGTGTTTGACTTTCATTTGATTCAATTAGCTTTGTTTGAATGTGTTTGACTTTCATTTGATTCAATTAGCTTTGTAGAATGTATTTGACTCTCATTTGATTCAAATAGCTTTGTTTGAATGCGTTTAACTTTCATTTGATTCAATTAGCTTTGTAGAATACATTTCACTTTCATTTAATTTAAACAACGTTGTTTGAATGTGTTTGACTTTCATTTGACTCAAATAGCTTTATTTGATTGCGTTTGACTTTCATTTGATACAATTAGCTTTGTAGAACGTATTAGACTTTTATTTGATTTAATTAGCTTTGTTTGAATGTATTTGACTCTCATTTGATTCTAATAGCTTTGTTTGAATGTGTTTGACTTTCATTTGATTCAAATAGCTTTGTTTGAATGTGTTTGACTTTCATTTGATTTAATTAGCTTTGTAGAATGTATTTGACTTTCATTTGATTAAAATAGCTTTGTTTGAATATGCTTGACTTTCATTTGATTCAAATAGCTTTGTTTGAATGTGTTTGACTTTCATTTGATTCAATTAGCTTTGTTTGAAAGTATTTGACTTTCAATTGATTCAATTAGCTTTGTTTGAATGTATTTGACTTTCAATTGATTCAAATAGCTTTGTAGAATGTATTTGACTTTCATTTGATTAAAATAGCTTTGTTTGAATGTGTTTGACTTTCATTTGATTCAATTAGCTTTGTAGAATGTATTTGACTTTCATTTGATTAAAATAGCTTTGTTTGAATGTGCTTGACTTTCATTTTATTCAATTAGCTTTGTTTGAATGTGTTTGACTTTCATTCGATTCCATGAGCTTTGTAGAACGTATTTGACTTTCATTTGATTCAATTAGCTTTGTTTGAATGTGTTAGACTTTCATTTGATTCAATTAGCTTTGTTTGAATGTGTTTGACTATCATTTCATTCAATTAGCTTTGTAGAATGTATTTGACTCTCATTTGATTCATATAGCTTTGTTTGAATGCGTTTAACTTTCATTTGATTCAATTAGCTTTGTAGAATGTATTTGAATTTCATTTGATTCAAATAGCTTTATTTGAATGTGTTTGACTTTCATTTGGTTCAATTAGCTTTGTAGAATGTATTTGACTTTCATTTGATTTGAAATCTTTGTTTGAATGTGTTTGACTTTCATTTGATTCAATTAGCTTTGTTTGAATGTGTTTGACTTTAATTTAATTCAATTAGCTTTGTAGAATGTATTAGACTTTTATTTAATTTCATTAGCTTTGTTTGAGTATATTGGTCCCTCATTTGATTCAAATAGCTTTGTTTGAATGTGTTTGACTTTCATTTGATTCAAATAGCTTTGTTTGAATGTGTTTGACTTTCATTTGATTCAATTAGCTTTGTAGAATGTATTTGACTCTCATTTGATTCAAATAGCTTTGTTTGAATGCGTTTAACTTTCATTTGATTCAATTAGCTTTGTAGAATACATTTCACTTTCATTTAATTTAAACAACGTTGTTTGAATGTGTTTGACTTTCATTTGACTCAAATAGCTTTATTTGATTGCGTTTGACTTTCATTTGATACAATTAGCTTTGTAGAACGTATTAGACTTTTATTTGATTTAATTAGCTTTGTTTGAATGTATTTGACTCTCATTTGATTCTAATAGCTTTGTTTGAATGTGTTTGACTTTCATTTGATTCAAATAGCTTTGTTTGAATGTGTTTGACTTTCATTTGATTTAATTAGCTTTGTAGAATGTATTTGACTTTCATTTGATTAAAATAGCTTTGTTTGAATGTGCTTGACTTTCATTTGATTCAAATAGCTTTGTTTGAATGTGTTTGACTTTCATTTGATTCAATTAGCTTTGTTTGAATGTATTTGACTTTCAATTGATTCAATTAGCTTTGTTTGAATGTATTTGACTTTCAATTGATTCAAATAGCTTTGTTTAAATGTGTTTGACTTTCATTTGATTAATTTAGCTTTGTAGAATGTATTTGACTTTCATTTAATTTAAATAGCTTTGTTTGAATGTGTTTGACTTTCATTTGATTCAATTAGCTTTGTAGAATGTATTTGACTTTCATTTGATTAAAATAGCTTTGTTTGAATGTGCTTGACTTTCATTTTATTCAATTAGCTTTGTTTGAATGTGTTTGACTTTCATTCGATTCCATGAGCTTTGTAGAATGTATTTGACTTTCAATTGATTCAATTAGTTTTGTAGAATGTATTTTATTTTCATTTGATTCAAATAGCTTTGTTTGAATGCGTTTAACTTTCATTTGATTCAATTAGCTTTGTAGAATGTATTTGAATTTCATTTGATTCAAATAGCTTTATTTGAATGTGTTTGACTTTCATTTGGTTCAATTAGCTTTGAAGAATGTATTTGACTTTCATTTGATTTGAAATCTTTGTTTGAATGTGTTTGACTTTCATTTGATTCATTTAGCTTTGTTTGAATGTGTTTGACTTTAATTTAATTCAATTAGCTTTGTAGAATGTATTAGACTTTTATTTAATTTAATTAGCTTTGTTTGAATGTATTTGACCCTCATTTGATTCAAATAGCTTTGTTTGAATGTGTTTGACTTTCATTTGATTCAAATAGCTTTGTTTGAATGTGTTTGACTTTCATTTGATTCAATTAGCTTTGTAGATTGTATTTGACTCTCATTTGATTCAAATAGCTTTGTTTGAATGCGTTTAACTTTCATTTGATTCAATTAGCTTTGTAGAATACATTTCACTTTCATTTAATTTAAACAACTTTGTTTGAATGTGTTTGACTTTCATTTGACTCAAATAGCTTTATTTGATTGCGTTTGACTTTCATTTGATTCAACTAGCTTTGTAGAACGTATTTAACTTTCATTTGATTCAAATAGCTTAGTTTGAATGTGCTTGACTTTCATTTGATTCCATCAGCTTTGTAGAATGTTTTTGACTTTCAATTGATTCAATTAGCTTTGTAGAATGTATTTTACTTTCATTTGATTCAAATAGCTTTGTTTGAATGTGGTTGACTTTCATTTGATTCAATTAGCTTTGTAGAATGTATTTGACTTTCATTTGAGTTAAATACCTTTGTTTGACTATGTTTGACTTTCATTTTTTTTCAATTTGCTTTGTAGAATGTATTTGACTTTCATTTTCTTCAAATAGCTTTGTTTGAATGTGTTTGACTTTCATTTGATTCAATTAGCTTTGTAGAATGTATTTGACATTCATTTAATTAAAATAGCTTTGTTTGAAAGTGTTTGACTTTCATTTGATTCAATTAGCTTTGTTGAATGTGTTTGACTTTCATTTGATTCAATTAGCTTTGTAGAATGTTTTTTACATTCATTTAATTAAAATAGCTTTGTTTGAATGTGTTTGACTTTCATTTGATTCAATTAGCATTGTAGAATACATTTCACTTTCATTTAATTTAAACAACTTTGTTTGAATGTGTTTGACTTTCATTTGACTCAAATAGCTTTATTTGATTGCGTTTGACTTTCATTTGATACAACTAGCTTTGTAGAACGTATTTAACTTTCATTTGATTCAAATAGCTTTGTTTGAATGTGTTTGACTTTCATTTGATTCCATCAACTTTGTAGAATGTATTTGACTTTCAATTGATTCAATTAGCTTTGTAGAATGTATTTGACTTTCATTTGATTCAAATAGCTTTGTTTAAATGTGGTTGACTTTCATTTGATTCAATTAGCTTTGTAGAATGTATTTGACTTTCATTTGAGTTAAATACCTTTGTTTGAATGTGTTTGACTTTCATTTGATTCAATTAGCTTTGTAGAATGTTTTTTACATTCATTTAATTAAAATAGCTTTGTTTGAATGTGTTTGACTTTCATTTGATTCAATTAGCTTTGTAGAATACATTTCACTTTCATTTAATTTAAACAACTTTGTTTGAATGTGTTTGACTTTCATTTGACTCAAATAGCTTTATTTGATTGCGTTTGACTTTCATTTGATACAACTAGCTTTGTAGAACGTATTTAACTTTCATTTGATTCAAATAGCTTTGTTTGAATGTGTTTGACTTTCATTTGATTCCATCAACTTTGTAGAATGTATTTGACTTTCAATTGATTCAATTAGCTTTGTAGAATGTATTTCACTTTCATTTGATTCAAATAGCTTTGTTTAAATGTGGTTGACTTTCATTTGATTCAATTAGCTTTGTAGAATGTATTTGACTTTCATTTGAGTTAAATACCTTTGTTTGACTGTGTTTGACTTTCATTTTTTTCAATTTGCTTTGTAGAATGTATTTGATTTTCATTTTCTTCAAATAGCTTTGTTTGAATGTGTTTGACTTTCATTTCATTCAATTAGCTTTGTAGAATGTATTTGACATTCATTTAATTAAAATAGCTTTGTTTGAATGTGTTTGACTTTCATTTGATTCAATTAGCTTTGTTGAATGTATTTGACTCATTTAATTTAAATAGCTTTTTTTGAATGCGTTTAACTTTCATTTGATTCAATTAGCTTTGTAGAATACATTTCACTTTCATTTAATTTAAACAACTTTGTTTGAATGTGTTTGACTTTCATTTGACTCAAATAGCTTTATTTGATTGCGTTTGAATTTCATTTGATACAATTAACTTTGTAGAACGTATTTAACTTTCATTTGATTCAAATAGCTTTGTTTGAATGTGTTTGACTTTTATTTGATTCCATCAGCTTTGTAGAATGTTTTTGACTTTCAATTGATTCAATTAGCTTTGTAGAATGTATTTTACTTTCATTTGATTCAAATAGCTTTGTTTGAATGTGGTTGACTTTCATTTTATTCAATTAACTTTGTAGAATGTATTTGACATTCATTTAATTAAAATAGCTTTGTTTGAATGTGTTTGACTTTCATTTGATTCAATTAGCTTTGTTTGAATGTGTTTGACTTTCATTTGATTCAATTAGCTTTGTAGAATGTATTTGACTCTCATTTGATTCAAATAGCTTTGTTTGAATGCGTTTAATTTTCATTTGATTCAATTAACTTTGTAGAATACATGTCACTTTCATTTAATTTAAACAACTTTGTTTGAATGTGTTTGACTTTCATTTGACTCAAATAACTTTATTTGATTGCGTTTGACTTTCATTTGATACAACTAGCTTTGTAGAACGTATTTAACTTTCATTTGATTCAAATAGCTTTGTTTGAATGTGTTTGACTTTCATTTGATTCCATCAGCTTTGTAGAATGTATTTGACTTTCATTTGATTCAATTAGCTTTGTAGAATGTATTTGACTTTCATTTGAGTTAAATACCTTTGTTTGACTGTGTTTGACTTTCATTTTTTTCAATTTGCTTTGTAGAATGTATTTGCTTTTCATTTTCTTCAAATAGCTTTGTTTGAATGTGTTTGACTTTCATTTCATTCAATTAGCTTTGTAGAATGTATTTGACATTCATTTAATTAAAATAGCTTTGTTTGAAAGTGTTTGACTTTCATTTGATTCAATTAGCTTTGTTTGAATGTGTTTGACTTTCATTTGATTCAATTAGCTTTGTTGAATGTATTTGACTCTCATTTTATTTAAATAGCTTTTTTTGAATGCGTTTAACTTTCATTTGATTCAATTAGCTTTGTAGAATACATTTCACTTTCATTTAATTTAAACAACTTTGTTTGAATGTGTTTGACTTTCATTTGACTCGAATAGCTTTATTTGATTGCGTTTGAATTTCATTTGATACAATTAATTTTGTAGAACGTATTTAACTTTTATTTGATTCAAATAGCTTTGTTTGAATGTGTTTGACTTTCATTTGATTCCATCAGCTTTGTAGAATGTATTTGACTTTCAATTGATTCAATTAGCTTTGTAGAATTTATTTGACTTTCATTTGATTCAAATAGCTTTGTTTGAATGTGGTTGACTTTCATTTGATTCAATTAGCTTTGTAGAATGTATTTGACTTTCATTTGAGTCAAATACCTTTGTTTGACTGTGTTTGACTTTCATTTTTTTCAATTTGCTTTGAAGAATGTATTTGACTTTCATTTTCTTTAAATAGCTTTGTTTGAATGTGTTTGACTTTCATTTGATTTAATTAGCTTTGTAGAATGTTTTTAACATTCATTTAATTAAAATAGCTTTGTTTGAATGTGTTTGACTTTCATTTGATTCAATTAGCTTTGTAGAATACATTTCACTTTCATTTAATTTAAACAACTTTGTTTGAATGTGTTTGACTTTCATTTGACTCAAACAGCTTTATTTGATTGCGTTTGACTTTCATTTGATACAACTAGCTTTGTAGAACGTATTTAACTTTCATTTGATTCAAATAGCTTAGTTTGAATGTGTTTGACTTTCATTTGATTCCATCAGCTTTGTAGAATGTTTTTGACTTTCAATTGATTCAATTAGCTTTGTAGAATGTATTTTACTTTCATTTGATTCAAATAGCTTTGTTTGAATGTGGTTGACTTTCATTTGATTCAATTAGCTTTGTAGAATGTATTTGACTTTCATTTGAGTTAAATACCTTTGTTTGACTGTGTTTGACTTTCATTTTTTTCAATTTGCTTTGTAGAATGTATTTGACTTTCATTTTCTTCAAATAGCTTTGTTTGAATGTGTTTGACTTTCATTTGATTCAATTAGCTTTGTAGAATGTATTTGACATTCATTTAATTAAAATAGCTTTGTTTGAAAGTGTTTGACTTTCATTTGATTCAATTAGCTTTGTTTGAATGTGTTTGACTTTCATTTGATTCAATTAGCTTTTTTTGAATGCGTTTAACTTTCATTTGATTCAATTAGCTTTGTAGAATACATTTCACTTTCATTTAATTTAAACAACTTTGTTTGAATGTGTTTGACTTTCATTTGACTCGAATAGCTTTATTTGATTGTGTTTGAATTTCATTTGATACAATTAGCTTTGTAGAACGTATTTAACTTTCATTTGATTCAAATAGCTTTGTTTGAATGTGTTTGACTTTCATTTGATTCCATCAGCTTTGTAGAATGTATTTGACTTTCAATTGATTCAATTAGCTTTGTAGAATGTATTTGACTTTCATTTGATTCAAATAGCTTTGTTTGAATGTGGTTGACTTTCATTTGATTCAATTAGCTTTGTAGAATGTATTTGACTTTCATTTGAGTCAAATACCTTTGTTTGACTGTGTTTGACTTTCATTTTTTTCAATTTGCTTTGTAGAATGTATTTGACTTTCATTTTCTTTAAATAGCTTTGTTTGAATGTGTTTGACTTTCATTTGATTCAATTAGCTTTGTAGAATGTTTTTTTTATTCATTTAATTAAAATAGCTTTGTTTGAATGTGTTTGACTTTCATTTGATTCAATTAGCTTTGTTTGAATGTGTTTGACTTTCATTTGATTCAATTAGCTTTGTAGAATGTATTTGACATTCATTTAATTAAAATAGCTTTGTTTGAAAGTGTTTGACTTTCATTTGATTCAATTAGCTTTGTTTGAATGTGTTTGACTTTCATTTGATTCAATTAGCTTTTTTTGAATGCGTTTAACTTTCATTTGATTCAATTAGCTTTGTAGAATACATTTCACTTTCATTTAATTTAAACAACTTTGTTTGAATGTGTTTGACTTTCATTTGACTCGAATAGCTTTATTTGATTGTGTTTGAATTTCATTTGATACAATTAGCTTTGTAGAACGTATTTAACTTTCATTTGATTCAAATAGCTTTGTTTGAATGTGTTTGACTTTCATTTGATTCCATCAGCTTTGTAGAATGTATTTGACTTTCAATTGATTCAATTAGCTTTGTAGAATGTATTTGACTTTCATTTGATTCAAATAGCTTTGTTTGAATGTGGTTGACTTTCATTTGATTCAATTAGCTTTGTAGAATGTATTTGACTTTCATTTGAGTCAAATACCTTTGTTTGACTGTGTTTGACTTTCATTTTTTTCAATTTGCTTTGTAGAATGTATTTGACTTTCATTTTCTTTAAATAGCTTTGTTTGAATGTGTTTGACTTTCATTTGATTCAATTAGCTTTGTAGAATGTTTTTTTTATTCATTTAATTAAAATAGCTTTGTTTGAATGTGTTTGACTTTCATTTGATTCAATTAGCTTTGTTTGAATGTGTTTGACTTTCATTTGATTCAATTAGCTTTGTAGAATGTATTTGACTCTCATTTGATTCAAATAGCTTTGTTTGAATGCGTTTAACTTTCATTTGATTCAATTAGCTTTGTAGAATACATTTCACTTTCATTTAATTTAAACAACTTTGTTTGAATGTGTTTGACTTTCATTTGATTCAATTAGCTTTGTAGAATGTATTTGACTTTCATTTGAGTCAAATACCTTTGTTTGACTGTGTTTGACTTTCATTTTTTTCAATTTGCTTTGAAGAATGTATTTGACTTTCATTTTCTTTAAATAGCTTTGTTTGAATGTGTTTGACTTTCATTTGATTTAATTAGCTTTGTAGAATGTTTTTTACATTCATTTAATTAAAATAGCTTTGTTTGAATGTGTTTGACTTTCATTTGATTCAATTAGCTTTGTAGAATACATTTCACTTTCATTTAATTTAAACAACTTTGTTTGAATGTGTTTGACTTTCATTTGACTCAAATAGCTTTATTTGATTGCGTTTGACTTTCATTTGATACAACTAGCTTTGTAGAACGTATTTAACTTTCATTTGATTCAAATAGCTTAGTTTGAATGTGTTTGACTTTCATTTGATTCCATCAGCTTTGTAGAATGTTTTTGACTTTCAATTGATTCAATTAGCTTTGTAGAATGTATTTTACTTTCATTTGATTCAAATAGCTTTGTTTGAATGTGGTTGACTTTCATTTGATTCAATTAGCTTTGTAGAATGTATTTGACTTTCATTTGAGTTAAATACCTTTGTTTGACTGTGTTTGACTTTCATTTTTTTCAATTTGCTTTGTAGAATGTATTTGACTTTCATTTTCTTCAAATAGCTTTGTTTGAATGTGTTTGACTTTCATTTGATTCAATTAGCTTTGTAGAATGTATTTGACATTCATTTAATTAAAATAGCTTTGTTTGAAAGTGTTTGACTTTCATTTGATTCAATTAGCTTTGTTTGAATGTGTTTGACTTTCATTTGATTCAATTAGCTTTTTTTGAATGCGTTTAACTTTCATTTGATTCAATTAGCTTTGTAGAATACATTTCACTTTCATTTAATTTAAACAACTTTGTTTGAATGTGTTTGACTTTCATTTGACTCAAATAGCTTTATTTGATTGCGTTTGAATTTCATTTGATACAATTAGCTTTGTAGAACGTATTTGACTTTTATTTGATTCAAATAGCTTTGTTTGAATGTGTTTGACTTTCATTTGATTCCATCAGCTTTGTAGAATGTATTTGACTTTCAATTGATTCAATTAGCTTTGTAGAATGTATTTGACTTTCATTTGATTCAAATAGCTTTGTTTGAATGTGGTTGACTTTCATTTGATTCAATTAGCTTTGTAGAATGTATTTGACTTTCATTTGAGTCAAATACCTTTGTTTGATTGTGTTTGACTTTCATTTTTTTCAATTTGCTTTGTAGAATGTATTTGACTTTCATTTTCTTTAAATAGCTTTGTTTGAATGTGTTTGACTTTCATTTGATTCAATTAGCTTTGTAGAATGTTTTTTTTATTCATTTAATTAAAATAGCTTTGTTTGAATGTGTTTGACTTTCATTTGATTCAATTAGCTTTGTTTGAATGTGTTTGACTTTCATTTGATTCAATTAGCTTTGTAGAATGTATTTGACTCTCATTTGATTCAAATAGCTTTGTTTGAATGCGTTTAACTTTCATTTGATTCAATTAGCTTTGTAGAATACATTTCACTTTCATTTAATTTAAACAACTTTGTTTGAATGTGTTTGACTTTCATTTGACTCAAATAGCTTTATTTGATTGCGTTTGACTTTCATTTGATAAAATTAGCTTTGTAGAACGTATTTAACTTTCATTTGATTCAAATACCTTTGTTTGAATGTGTTTAACTTTCATTTGATTCAATTAGCTTTGTTTGAATGTATTTGACATTCATTTAATTAAAATAGCTTTGTTTGAATGTGTTTGACATTCATTTGATTCAATTAGCTTTGTAGAATGTATTTGACTTTCATTTGAGTTAAATACCTTTGTTTGACTGTGTTTGACTTTCATTTTTTTCAATTTGCTTTGTAGAATGTATTTGACTTTCATTTTCTTTAAATAGCTTTGTTTGAATGTGTTTGACTTTCATTTGATTCAATTAGCTTTGTAGAATGTATTTGACATTCATTTAATTAAAATAGCTTTGTTTGAATGTGTTTGACTTTCATTTGATTCAATTAGCTTTGTTTGAATGTGTTTGACTTTCATTTTATTCAATTTGCTTTGTCGAATGTATTTGACTTTCATTTTATTCAAATAGCTTTGTTTGAATTTCTTTGACTCTCATTTGATTCAAATAGCTTTGTTTGAATGTGTTTGACTTTCATTTGATTCAATTAGCTTTGTAGAATGTATTTGACTTTCGTTTGATTTAAATAGCTTTATTTGAATGTGTTTGACTTTCATTTGATTCAATTAGCTTTGTAGAATGTATTTGACTTTCATTTGATTCGAAATCTTTGTTTGAATGTGTTTGACTTTCATTTGATTCAATTGGCTTTGTTTGAATGTGTTTGACTTTAATTTTATTCAATTAGCTTTGTAGAATGTATTAGACTTTTATCTAATTTAATTAGCTTTGTTTGAATGTATTTGGCTCTCATTTGATTCAAATAGCTTTGTTTGAATGTGTTTGACTTTCATTTGATTCAAATAGCTTTGTTTGATTGTGTTTGACTTTCATTTGATTCAATTAGCTTTGTAGAATGTATTTGACTCTCATTTGATTCAAATAGCTTTGTTTGAATGCGTTTAACTTTCATTTGATTCAATTAGCTTTGTAGAATACATTTCACTTTCATTTAATTTAAACAACTTTGTTTGAATGTGTTTGACTTTCATTTAACTCAAATAGCTTTATTTGATTGCGTTTGACTTTCATTTGATACAATTAGCTTTGTAGAACTTATTTGACTTTCATTTGATTCAAACAGCTTTGTTTTAATGTGTTTGACATTCATTTGATTCCATCACCTTTGTAGAATATCTTTGACTTTCAATTGATTCAAATAGCTTTGTTTGAATATGTATGATTTTCATTCGATTCCATCAGCTTTGTAGAATGTATTTGACTTTCAATTGATTCAATTAGCTTTGTAGAATGTATTTGACTTTCATTTGATTCAAATAGCTTTGTTTGAATGTGGTTGACATTCATTTGATTCAATTAGCTTTGTAGAATGTATTTGACTTTCATTTGAGTTAAATACCTTTGTTTGACTGTGTTTGACTTTCATTTTTTTCAATTTGCTTTGTAGAATGTATTTGAATTTCATTTTCTTCAAATAGCTTTGTTTGAATGTGTTTGACTTTCATTTGATTCAATTAGCTTTGTAGAATGTATTTGACATTTGTTTGGGGGTTTTCTATGTGTCCTTCGGGAGAGTTACAATTTCCTAGCAGACTTCCTTCTTACGCCTGTACCTGCACCTAGCCGACTTCCTTCTTGCGCCTGTACCTGCACAATTAACGGAGACTCCGGATGGGGGGTGGGAGTTCCGCCTCCGAAGATTAAGTTAGTATCTTTTCGAAGTGGAATAAGAACAGTAAAAGCTTCTCGGTTCGAGAGCGTTTAGTAGGTTTGGACTTTGTTTGGTTTTTTTGTGGTTGCAATTAATGTATGTGTCTGTCTGTGTCTCATAAATGAGGTCTACCCTTACTATTTATAGTAAGGGAGAACTGTACCTCAATTAGGGTATAAGGGACACGTGTCTGCAAAGGAAATGGGCCTTTGCAGACTGCTGAAAGATTGACACGTGTCAAGCCTTTATTGGGCCACGTGTCTTAGGGTATTTTCACCCTAAACATCTGCCCCTCACAGATGAGATGTGGCAAACTCACGTGTCATCTGTGACAGACGTAGGGTGCACGGGGTAAGTGACGGTTCGTCTGCCTCCCCCCTCTTGAATTTCAAATTTTCGTGCAGAAGGTGACTGTTCGCCTTCTGCCTCTTTCTATAAGTAGGGTGGCTACCTCTTTCCTCCGCACTTTCTATTTTCAAAAATTTCCTGAGAAGCTCTGATACCGGCTGCTTCTTTCAAGACTTTCGAGCATCCGGTTTTCGCAAGAACTTGACATCTGCCTTCCGGCTGAGTGCGGATTTAGTAAGGTACCGTCTGCTTTCTCCCTCTGCCCCTAGATTAAGGACCTCACTCGGCATTTTGCCGCCTGGGTATATTATGTAAAATGCCCTCATCCGTCATTTTGCCGCATGGGGCTGGCTTGGGACAAGTCCAAAAATCCCCTCATCCGGCGTTATGCCGTCTGGAATGTTTAATACACTCCCATCCGGCATTGTGCCGCATGGGACCCCTTTGAGCCAACTTTGTTTTTATGCAGACTAGTCATAAGTAACCCCATCCGGCCTTTAGCCGTATGGGGTGGTTTGATCAACCTTTGCTTTCAAACATCTTTCAAATTGCCCCCATCCGGCATTTAACCGTATGGGGGTAGTTTGAGCAGCCTTGGCTTTTTCTCAAACATCATTCAAATTGCCCCCATCCGGCATTTAACCGTATGGGGGTAGTTTGAGCAGCCTTGGCTTTTTCTCAAACATCATTCAAATTGCCCCCATCCGGCATTTAACCGTATGTTTGAGCAGCTTGCTTTTTCTCACATCATTCAAATTGCATCGGCATTTAACCGTATGGGGGTAGTTTGAGCAGCCTTGGCTTTTTCTCAAACATCATTCAAATTGCCCCCATCCGGCATTTAACCGTATGGGGGTAGTTTGAGCAGCCTTGGCTTTTTCTCAAACATCATTCAAATTGCCCCCATCCGGCATTTAACCGTATGGGGGTAGTTTGAGCAGCCTTGGCTTTTTCTCAAACATCATTCAAATTGCCCCCATCCGGCATTTAACCGTATGGGGGTAATTTGAGCAGCCTTGGCTGTATCTCAAACATACAAATAGCCCCCATCCGGCTTTTACCCGTATGGGGGTCGTTTGAGATTCCTTGGCTCAAACTTTGTTTCAAATTGCCCCCATCCGGCTTTTAACCGTATGGGGGTCGTTTGAGCAGCCTTGAGCTTTTTCTCAAACGTTGTTTAAATTGCCCCCATCCGGCGTCTAACCGTATGGGGGTTGTCTGAGCAGCCTTTAGCTTTTTCTCAAACATACAAATAGCCCCCATCCGGCTTTTAACCGTATGGGGGTCGCCTGAGCAACTTCCAGCCCATCTCTACTATCCCTCATCCGGGACTCCACCGCTTGGGGGGCTTTTAAATGAGCTTCCAATTAAACATGTCTGATCTATTTTTCTTTATTTCAGCTTCAAACACATTCAGAGATTTCCGCCTGTGTAGGTTTCAAGCCACCATCTCAGCAAATTCCAACCTCCAAAGGTACCGTCTGCACCCTTTTTCAATTCTTTTTGTTAATTTTCCGGTTGCATAGATAGGATATGGACCCTTCAATTATACACTCGGCACAGTTTACGACTGCTGTCAGGCGGTCACCAGGCACGGGCTGAGTCTAGGACTGGGACTGCCGTCTGGGGTATTTGGGCGAACCTTCACCTACCTCGAATCCGACCGTCTCTGTTCATGTGCAGGACAGAATGGCTCGGATAAGATGGACGGCAGTTGACCCGGATTACAAATCCGACGACGCAGCCGAAGATCCGGCTGATCCCAGAAACGAGGACCAGACGGCAGGACCGTCTGGTGAAATTCCTTTGGAAGAAACCCTGGGGACTCGTCAAGATTCCCCGAGTGGTCCGAGCACACCGGGTGATAGCATATTAGAAGACTCTGATTCTAATGCCGAAGGATCCGACGATGAATCTGCTGGAGAAGGGTCTGGGTCCGAATCTGAAGCCCCAGCACAGGAGGCTGAGCCTATTGTTGAGGAGGCCTACAAAATGGCCGGCTAAGGGGGATCCGACTGACATGACCATGTCTGCAAGAGACGTGGTCACCCTTACTGCAACCCTTCCTGCCTTTCTTTTTAAAAGGAAACCAGTTGGGAAGGACTGGGAAATAAGAGTCCCGCCTGTTAATGCAACCGTCGTATGGGAGGACGACTTGGACCATGCCGATGATTTTTTCGGCTGTTATGAGGCGGCATTCAAAGCAGGCCTCCGGTTCCCCCTTCACCCCTGCATCAAGGACATATTGCTGGGGTATGACTTGGGCGTATGGCAATTGACTCCTAACTCTTGGATCAATATTTTGGGGTACATTGCCGC